>NC_084977.1:20931441-21041441 GCF_963691925.1 Scomber scombrus | reverse complement strand
GACTGAACCTTGGATCATTGATATAAAACAATTTTGATTATTTTAGCAAAACAAAATACCTAACTTTCATTGTTTCCAGCTTTTCAAATGTGAGAATTAGCTTTTTTATAACAATGAATTGAGTATTTTAGAATTTTGGACCAATTTTACACTGTCATCTTGGGCTTTACAAAATTGTGATGCATTTTCCCCACACTTGATAGAAACAGGATGACTGAAAGTCCAACCTGTGAAAATTATACAAATTTGACAGATGGTATTAAAGTTTGTATCGCAGTTTTCTACTTTCATATTTCACGGTTTGAAAAACAAGTAAACTGCTGCTTCTTGAGATCTTCTAATGTATTAATCTCATTCATCACAGCTGAAATGAGGTTCAGGTCATCAGCAAGTTTACTCCTACTTTGTCTTGCCAACCAGTGATGTTCAGAAATGTTTGTGTAGTCAAGTTACTGGGTGTTTCCACTAGTACAATGCTTTCACAGTTTAATGTTTTCCTGCAGTACAAAAACAACATAACCACTGCAGCCACAGTAGCCCTACTTACCATTTGAAACAATTTAAAAATTCCACTCACTTTTCTCGTCCTCTCTGCTCTAATGAAAATATTATTTAACATCCCACTGGAATTGAATTTGCAGCTTTCATGGAAAAGCCAAACCCAAACCTTCCAAATCCTCCCTTACGAAAGAACAAAGCAGCTTAATGTTTCTGCTGTTTCTCACAGAAAATGTTGCTCCTTATAACTGAGAGTCATGCTTAGAAACACTAGTGGTGATAAGCTGCAGGATTTGCTCAATTTTGCTCGCTACTGCAGTTGCTTTGATAGAAAAAAATCGTACTCTCATTGTCTTTTAAGTCGACCAACAGTAGTGAATGTGAAGCTGAAAGTCAGCCTTTCTGGACGTCTTTTTTAGTTAGTGTTCATTGCTCAATGAAGAATATAATTTCACACGTCTTTTTTTTTTCTTGGTGACATTGGTGGCAAAAATCTTATTGCATGGCCACGTGTTAGTAAAGCGTGGCCATGCGGCCACAAGATCAATAACTCATGGCAATGACTTAATAAGGCGTGTGAATGTGATAATTAAGTTGTGGCCATGAGTTAATAAGGCGTGGGAATGAGATATTAAGTTGCGGCCACAACTTTATTATTGTGTGGCCATGATTTTTTAATATGAGGTCAAACAGCGTGAGGAAACTGGGAGGGGGCTGTCCATTTTGTTGTTGCAATGAACAAAGGTAATCATACTTTGATATGTATATGAACATATAGTTCTGGGCTGGGGTTATCCTGTGAAATCTATGGTTGCAACACTCAAATGTGTTAAGTTTCAAGTTTTAACCTACTCCTCCTTCAACTTGTCCAAGCTACACAAAGTCACAAAATGTACACTTTTTCTCTGCTAAATCTATCTGCAAAATGTCTTCCTTCCTGCGCTAGTAGCCAAGGCTATATGTAACAGTTTATCTTGGCCACAAATGCAATCACCAGCAGTGTTCCTTCTTGGGGAATTTGTGTCCAAGACACACACTAAAGGTGCTGAAACTAGATGGAGAGCTACAGTTTTTTAACAGATCCTACAGTAACTGGGCAATTGGAGTCAGTTGAAAGTAACAGCCAATAAGCTAATTAGATTCCTTTGGGATAACTTAGTGATTCCTTCATGTTCGTGCAAAATTATTTTTCTAATCTCTTGTTAAAATAAAAATCAATTTGAAAAACCAAACTGGTAAATCTTAAATTCCCATTCAGAACTATCAAATGTGGAGGTGGTCAGTGACAACAAATGAAGAAAGGAGACATAAAACAAGACCAAGGAACCCAGGAAATGACACTGAAGATCATTGAGATTGAGAAAGAAGACCAAGGTACATGTGTTACAGATACTTTGCCTGAAGCCCATGAAGCATGATACCTACACGGATGGTGAGGTAACTTGGCACGTTATTTACTGATTTTGTTGAATCGGATGATACTTCCATGGGAGGGATCAAAGTCAAAGGTCATTATCGAGATGCAAAGGGGTAACTGCCTTGCTGATCTCATAGCAGCCTTTATTTACTCAGATACGATGAACAAAGTTGTGCACATTAATAGAAAACTTACTAAAGTTGAAGTTGAATTCTGGGGAAAATTCAATAGCAAATTCACATTAGGTACCAATGTGAATATGCCCTACCTTAGGTATGAATACCAAAGGAAGGGAATGGCAAGAAATTGCAAGTATCCTGTTGTAAAATTGAACAACTGTCAGGTATTTTACATACACTGCTACTCCCACTTCTGTTTGTGTTTGTGGAAGAAACTCTGTATGGAACCAATTACAGCAGTGTGACAGAGAGCCTCTTGCAGTATATCTCAAAAGAAGAGAGCAACATTTTTTTTGCACTGAAGCAATTGGTATCTGTTGAGAAAGATTACCTACTTGATGTATTAGATGCACATGGCTGCCACCAGCTTGCTATTGAAGACAACAATGCTGGACTAGTGTCACAATTAGGCCAAAAGAGCCCAATTAAGACTCCAATATTTGTTATTATATGCTGGAAGCCCATCTTGAAAACCTTGGCGGATCCTTTGTATCCATAGAAACCTGTTGAGATTACAGAAGTACAAATCCCATCATCAAAGCATGTTAAGGAACTTCTGAAATGCCCAGAACAGATAACAGCCCCTCAAAGCAATGTGGCCGGACATTTGAAGAGGTGAATCTGATAACACCATGTTGAAAAATTTCCTCTGGTTTCTTTCCACCGTTCAAGCATCTACCATGCATTTAGAAATCCCCAGACAGTAGGCAAAGATCTTCCAAAGTTTAACCATGTTGTTGGCCACATACTGCTTGGGATAAGTGAGGAAATGTATTTTGTGATTTTGGGTAACTGATATAACCTGGAGTCTTTACTCTTCTTCCTCATTAGCCTGTATACTGTCAAGATGCTGTTACAATGCAGTCTAGCAAGCAAAGCTTTCTCTGCACTTTAAGTTCGCTCCTAGTATTGCTTAAACTTGAACCCTTATTGAATTTGATTTGAAATTATCAATACATGTGTTGGTATGTTTACTCTCCAAATGACAGGCAGCTTTGTGTATTTATACATGGATTTAACCACAGAGGAATTACACAGCTGCTAAATGTGATTGGAAGTCCTGAAGTAATATTTGCCCTTCATAAACAGGACTGTAGAAGAACACAGACATTTAGACCAATGTGTGAACAAATAACTGAAGATCCAGTCCAGACAGAAAACGTGGTTTCCTTGCTTGTCAACGTAGAAGCTCCAGAGCTGTAGCAGCTCCTTCACCCATTAAGTAGAGATTGTCTGTTGACTTCACTCTCTGCTTGGTACTGCATGTTCTGCATGCACTGCATGTTCAAAGAAGCCATCTAAAAAAATCTGTGGTAGGTTGTAGTTTGGTGAAAGCCCATAGTTGTTACACAAAGTAATGAGTCATTATCTAATTTAAAAAAAATAAAAATAAAAATCTGAAGGACGTTTCCTGTTCAGTTTTGCATTGTTCAGACCCAGCAGCATTCACACAGATTAAATAATATTTACCTGAACACACAACTCCTTCACACAACAATTCTGCAGAGAAACAACTTCAAATTGACTCATTTAGAATTCTTTGTGCAAAACAAATGATAATTAAAAGTGAAATTCAGTGGGGATTTTTGTATTTTTCCCTTGAAGTCAGCAGAGGCAGATTCATGTTATAATACATCATGATTGCATGTAAACTGTAATTTTACCCATCAGTAACATGTAGCCAATGTACCCCCTACAATGTTTGAATTGTGCTTTATGCATCTATTAAAAAACACCAATGAAGGTTGAATCATGCCAGTTGTAGTTAGCTAGTTTCACAACTAATTACTTCCTTTTTCCCCCACTAGAGTCCTATGATTCAGAGAGCTTTGCCTATTTAGTTTTTCTTTCTGTAAAAGTAATGATGCATCATATCAGCTTAGACTTGTAAACATTTGACTTGTTGCTGGAGCTTGGGCAGAACATAATGTGCCATGACGTCAATCAAGTGGATTCTTGCTACTGTATTTGTGTAATTGGCTCAGACACTCCAAATTTGCATAAAGATGAGTTCAGCTCCTCTTTTGGCACCTCACCACTTCACTTAGATTTTTTTTTATGGTCGCTTCACCTCCCCATAAACCTCTTCAAAATGTCTACACCTGCTCTGATTCAATTAAAACCTGTAAATAGAACTAATGAATGGACTTCACACTGCCATATCAATAAAAGGAATGAACAAGTCTTTCTGTGTGTATGTGTGTGTGTGTGTGTGTGTGTGTGTGTGTGTGTGTGTGTGTGTGTGTGTGTGTGTGTGTGTGTGTGTGTGTGTGTGTGCTGCAGCAGCCTTTAAAGTTAAAAGGTCATCAACACTACTGCATAAATCCCTTAAATGGAAAGTCTAAATGCTAGTATCCTCCATCTGCTCCCTCAGTCTCTGCCCTTCTCTTATATATACAGTACATTGCATACAGTGGTTTGTTTAGAAAATGCTTCTTTTTCTGTTATTCTGCCCTTTTCTCTTTTTATTTTTCTGCATCTTGGTATTTACAATTTATACTGTGCCTGTTCTTGCACCCCCCTTTTCCCCTCATGCTTTATGGACAGTAATAATGAAATCACATGCTGTCAAAAAAAGCAGGTGCTACAGGGGCATTCATGTATGTATGTATGTACATACAGGGTTATAAGCATATGGCTACTGGAGCTACATGTTTCAGTCTCTCTGTTATATTTCACCACACTTATATAAACAAGAATATAATCAATACCTCCTGAACAACAGGTCAGCCTCTGTCTACATACAGCAAGGACTAACTGTTTATGCCATAGCAAAACAGATTCTTGAACGTGTCGGTCTCATGCGCTCTAATGCAAGTGAATGAGTCGGAGTGAATGTTTGCAGAGACTGCTTCAGTTGTGGCTGCGCCTGTTCCACGTCAGCCTTTTTTCTTTTTTCTTTTTCCTCTCATCAAGTCCTTTTTTCTTGCTATGTTTGTCGCAGGCATTCTGTTTCATCCTGAATTTATCTCTCTCCATCGCTTCTACATGAATTCACACACTAACTGCTGCTCCTCGTCTGTGGTGACTGGTCAACTCCCTGTGCATGTTTTGACACTAGGGGGCAGTAAAACTCCACATGATCACATATTATATCATTGCCTTAATGTGTCCACACCTTCCCTGTGAGCAGCTTATTTCTACTTAGAAATGTTCAGTTTAGAACAAAACAATTGCATGTAATAATTTCCATGTTTCAATCTGTCACTATTTACATAAAAAGGTAAGTATGCGCTGAATGATTTTGGAGGGTTCACAACTAATTGTGTTATAAATCACATAGCCGTAAACTGGGTTGCAGACACCACACCATTCTTTATTTAAACAGAGTGTTGTTAGATGCCTCAGTGTCACAGAGTCTATGTGGTTATTGTTAAGGGACCTAATCATGTTAGCTTAGGTGTGAATTTTTTAAGCAAAATCACATGATTATCGATACTGAAATTATGTTCAGTAATCATAACAAAACAAAATGTTTGCACCAAACCAGCACGTTTTACTGGTAGGTTTTCAGCAGCTAAGCCACACCAAATTTAAATGAGGATTTCAAATAATTATTAATGTTCTGTTACATTTCTTTTAACTTTGCCCAAGTGTTTAACTGTAGTGCTTATATTCAGTAAAAATGTTTTGTCTTCTATTAATGTAATATAAAATATATGCAAGTATATGCACTCCAAAAGTTAAGAAGAGATAATTTTGACATCAATCAAGTGAAATATGTTAAATTAGGAAGGACTTTGACTGAAACATTCTGATTAAAAAAATACAAACAACATGTAAACCACAGGTTCATAACTTGTTTCCTTCTAGCATCTTTGTAATCATTGTTTATTTTTAATATCACACACACACACACACACACACACACACACACACACACACACACACACACACACACACACACACACACACACACACACACACACACACACACACACACACACACACACACACACATACACACACTTATAAATAGAAGACAGTAGGTTGCTCGTGTGTGTGTGTGTGTGTGTGTGTGTGTGTGTGTGTGTGTGTGTTGTGTGTGTGTGTGTGTGTGTGTGTGTGTGTGTGTGTGTGTGTGTGTGTGTGTGTGTGTGTGTGTGTGTGTGTGCGTGTGTGTGTGTGTGAGCAGCCTTCTCTTTGGCTACGGCTTGGATCTCATTTCAGGAGGTGGAATTAAAGCCGGCTGAGACCTAATCCAGGCGTAATATCCCCCCTCTACTCTCCGCCCCATTTTATGAAGCAGAGAAAGAGGGTGGAGGAGGGTGAGAGAAATTAGAAAAAGAGTAGGTGATTTGAGGGGTACAGAGGTGAGTAAAGACAGGGGGTGTAAAGGTGTTACATCTGGTTCATATAATGTGATCACAGTAAAGTAGTGGTTGTCTTTTGTACAAATAAGGACAGTGGAAAAATTACTGAATGTCTTTTAAATCCATTAAATAATTGTCATTGCACTGATGTTTTTGTGGCAGCAATTGGGAGAGATTGGGCAGCTGATCATCTTACCTGTCAAGCGGTGAGAGTATAGACAACTAAAGCATCCATGTCCTTCAGGATATTGTTGAAAATGTTGCTCCATGCAAACACCCTCAGTGCAAATGCTCAGTAATAGCATGAGCTATTTCTCACTGTATGGCAGCTCCCTGGTGGCCTACAGGTGTTTATGATCCGTCCATTGACTGGACCTTTTTGTTTCATGTAATTCCCCATGTCTCTCTCTCCCCTGATATCATGTAATCTCTCTACTGTCACTGATCTATTTAATGCATAAAATCCGCACAAAAGAAAGAATCAATAATTTGAACAAACCTTGATGAAGGTGTCTAAACTGGATGCATATATTGCTGGTTCGTTCTGTCGTCTGCCTGGTGGAGCGATGTAACATATACACTTCCATTTTAAGCTGTTTGCACCACAACAATAATGCAAGTTTTGGAATCTTGTTTATGTGTGGTTGGGTTGACCAACACATCCATTTCTGAAAAATAGAGTCTATGTTCTTTTATGATATGAAAAGTAGACAGGGAGAGAAAATGCAAGGTGAGAGGTCTGAATCTGTGTGTATCTGCGGTTGTTGGGTATAGAAAGCAGTAAGGTGTTTTGTGAAGGTCACTGATGTTGCGGTCCTCTGTTATTTAGGCTTTCAGGGATGAGATCCAATCAGATTGTTCCAAAGCCGTTTCCCCCAAATCCTCATTGCATTATGTCGCAGCATAAGCCCTGTTGAATCAGCGGCTATTGGACTAGCAGTAATCAGCTTAGCTTAGCCCCACTGTAAATATGCAAATAGTATTTGATGATTAATTGACCCCAGTTGGCGGTGCAGCCAAGCAGAGGGAGGGGAGGAGAGAGAGAGGGTATGTGGCAGAGACAGAATAGAGGAAGGACAATATGTGAGGTTTGAAGAAGAGAATGTCAGTGAAAGTCTTCAGAGTTAATTGATTGTGTGTGTCTGTGTGTTTGTGTGTGTGTGGGTGTTTGCGCATTTTCCTTTTCTATTTCAGCATTTTGTTAGTTTACTATTTTAGACCTTTAAAATATGTTCATGGTTTTGTCTTTTCAAATGATTTTGTATTATTTGTTTATTTATTGCTTACATACTGCTTACATATTGTCTTGAATTCTTCTACTCCTTAACTGAAAAAAACTGAAAAAAATTTGAAAAAACAAACTGTTCGTCACCAAAAGCCTTTTGTTGGTTTTTCCACTGAGAACTCAAATTTTATTTGAAATCTTATGAGTCAGGTGCCCAAATGAAGTTTGAAAGAGGTTTTGCTCAATGCAGTCGTTCGTACTGGCCAGAGAAAAGTTCCCTTTCAAATGTGCATAAAATCAGTGTTGGGTGTCACGCGTTACAATGTAATGCACATTACATTTATCTGTAACGCAGTAATGTAACGCGTTACAGTGTCTACAGTCAGTAATCACATTACAGTTATTAAACAAAGAAATGTGGTGTTACTTGCGTTACATTAGTTCTTCAATTATGTATAAATTGGACGGATAAAAAATAATCAAAGGTGCTTTTCATGCACACTTGCGGCACAGCTGCCTGGCATCTCATGCTAACACAAAGCTTTTAATGAAACACTTACAGACCCACAGTGATGCCCAGGCTCAGTGCAGACCCTAACCAAGTAGCCAAAGCTTGTGCGTTGCTATCTGGACCGGTGTTATGTTGGGATGGAAACACCATCTAGTGCACCCGTGTAGAGGCTCTTCAAGCCGGCCAGTCTAGTGCTGACTCCGAGGAGAAACAGGTTCTCTATATATTATTTTGAGGCAGTTATTATTTGTCCAACATGGGGTTATGATGGTCAAGACTCATATTATTTTATCTGTTGATATATTATTTTTACACAACCTCACCGGCGTTGCTAAGGAGTAATGCAAAAGTAATGTAACTAGTAGTGTAATTACTTTCCACAGGGAGTAATTAAGTAACGTTACGCATTATTATTATTTTTTTAAAGCAAAAAGTAATGTGTAATAAATTAAATTTTTTGAGTAACTTCCCCAACACTGCATAACATATAAGTGATAAGGGCCAAAATCCATAGCTCTCATTTTATTCATAAATGTACTTAAAGGTTTATCAAATGCTAATTTGATCCTAAAGCAGTCCGAGTAAGTTATATCAAGTGGGTATCTTCTAAAGTTGTTACCTTTTTAGTATAAAATTCCCGCTTTGTTTCCCCCGGACAGTGTTTTTGAGCTGCAGTGTAAGGATAATAACAAAAAGACAATCGTTGAAAGATATCTACTTTATTTTATTAATTTGAATGGTGGAAGCTTCATATTAGATTCAGATATACTTTCCAATGCTTCTTTGCATGGAGGGAAAGCTGTGGATTTTGTCCTCCACTTACACTAAAGGAGCATTATAAAGGGATAATTTAATGGTCAGTATGGACAGGAGAAATGATAACAGCAAGAAAAACATGTTTTTAATGTTTATTTGGGCACCTGACTGATGTTTCTAGACAGGCAAAAAATGTGAACCTATCCTTAAAGGGGTTAAAATATGGCAAGGGATCATGGATTAGGATGAAATTTGTATAATGAAGGTCAGAATCTGCAGTTGACTGTGCATGATAAAGAAAATGGGTGGTGTAGAGCAAGTAAGTGAATAAGATTTTTTTTTTTTAATTATGGAAATAGAAGGAGAGAGAGGATTTGAGGACAGGAGGTCAAGTTTCCAACATTGCAACTGTGCACACACAGTCACGCACACAGAAACCAACAGTGCCCCCACCCCTACGGCTCAAATGTCAACAAGGAAAATTGGAAATGAGTAATTCTTTCAGAGTGTGAAATAGATTGCTTCTCATATATGTACGTCCCTGAATATGACAAATTGATTCTTGGGGAGAGGCGAGCGGCAAGTCCAACAGACACATTTTTATTGTATGTTTTTCTTTTGAATTATGATTATGATTATTTATTTATTTTGTTTTTGTCAAACATGGCTCTCTATTGTAATTGAAGTCCCTTTGCCCGCAGGGGGAGTGTTCCTTCTCCAACCCTCTAATTTGTTCTTTTAGCAGCCTTGATTTTCATTCCTTCAATAAATCAGAAACTCAGAGAGAGAGAGAAAGAGAGAAATAAAGACATTGTATGTGTGTGTGTGTGTATATATAAGAGAGAGAGTGAGAGTGTGTGTACGGGTGAGAGA
This sequence comes from Scomber scombrus, assembly GCF_963691925.1. Lineage (NCBI taxonomy): Eukaryota > Metazoa > Chordata > Actinopteri > Scombriformes > Scombridae > Scomber > Scomber scombrus. Next base: position 21,031,669 of record NC_084977.1, on the reverse strand, counting down.
GATGAGGGAGTGATTATTCAATATTAACATGCTGGAGCCATCTGAGATGCTTCCTTCAATTACAGTATTCATAATGTACCCCGCTGTCATTCCCAGTGTGTGAGTATGTGTGTGTGTGTGTGTGTGTGTGTGTGTGTGTGTGTGTGTGTGTGTGTGTGTGTGTGTATGTGTCTATATACGTGTCTATATGTGTGTGTGTGTGTGTGTGTGTGTGTGTGTGTTTGTGTGTGTGTGGAGGCTGCCTCAGCAGAGAATGAGGGAAAGCAAATCGATTAGACGTCTGTACAACCCTCTGAAATTGTCTGGTTTCTGTTTGTGTGTGCGTTTGATTGTCCAATTTTCCATCCTCTCATTTTCCGTTGTGTTTCCATACATCCAATTCCCCCAGCTCCCCCCTGAACACATGATCAATTCTTTCTGTTATTCCTCTGCTGCTGGCTTTCTTTCTCCCTCCTGTTTCTCACTGTTTGCCTCCATCTCTCTCTCTGTGTCTCTGGAGGATCAGTGTTTTATGAAGTTGGAAGCTTGTTGCTCCGTGGATGGCTAAAATTGGTTGGCAAAAATAACTTCAAATTGCTGGTTCTCTGGCTTCTGCCATTACCTGTTCCACATACAGATGCGCATGCACACACACAAACACACACACACACACACACACACACACACACACACACACACACACACACACACACACACACACACACACACACACACACACACACACACACACACACACACACACACACACACACACACACAGCACTTATAAAGTGGTTGGACCAAAATTCCTGTATGGCCCTCTAATGCATAGAGTGCTACACCTATATTTGTAGCATCTCTGCTTTTAGTACTCGTTACCAGTGGTTATTTTGTCAGAGTTGTGATCAAAACGATCGTTTAGGCTTTGTGCTTCTGTTAGAGGCCAAACACCAAGGCATAGCTTGACTCTATTTATTTCTGTCTGTCTCTCCCTCTTTTCTTTTCTTTTTTTTCAGTAGTAGGACTCCCACACATACCAGTACACCATTTGGAGACATTGCAACTAACAATCCCTGTAGCTCCACCGCCCATCCTAAGGTCAACTCATATTTTCAGTGTTCATGTATGAATATAAAAGGAGCATATATTCATACAAGAAGGAGGAGCATCAGCTTCAAAAAGGTATGGTGGCTCCCATCGGAAGAATTAAGTCATTAAGGGGAGTTTGGAATATAATTGATTTTTTGAGAGAGAAGCCTTACTAATCTAAAACAATTAATGCAGGAAAGAAAACAATAACACGGCAAATAAGATACAATGCACACACATGGAAAACAACATAATTTCCATGGAATTACTGACCAAAATGACGAGATTTATCCCAACAGTTAAAACATTTAGACTGGTTCTTTACCAGGGTCCAAAATGTTTAAATTAAATCGGGAGCATTAACATTATATTTCCAGTGTAGGTCCTTCAGACACAGAGACTGCCTTATCCAATGATGACAGAAGAGAGAAAAACACAATTAGCTTTTGATATTGTATCAACTGAAATCTCCCAAATAACATCCTGGTTAAATTAAAGAAAATGAGAATAATAACTTAGCAAATCCAATATAGAGAAACCAAATGGATTTGGTCATTTTGGACTGTCCAGGCCAGAGATTCACCTTATCATTATCACATTTTTAATTTATTTATATTTAATATTGCAATAATGATTTCTTAACTAATGAGCTAATTAATTACTACAACACAGCGATTTGTCTAAGATATCTATATTTGTTGATGCTGCCAGTTAATTCTCCAGTGCATCTGCATGATAAACCTGACTGAACAAAGCTAATGAAAGCTCAGAAATGACAACACAATCAACAGCATAAGACAAAGGACAACAGCATATTTGGAACACTGTGTTCAACTGTATTTTCTATGGCAGGTGCAGTTAAAACAAAATATAGCAGACATGTTGTGTTACTGCTGTCTGGCAATCTGAAAGTGCACAAACCTGTTGGTAGAATTTACTGCAGCTAACCGAAAGAGCAGAAATCTAGTAAAACATAGAATACAACTGACAGTACTGGTTGCTTTCAGTCACCAGTCCAATCTTCTGCTGAAACTACACAATTCATGTCATTTACTGAATTTAGTTTGCTTTGTTTTCAGAATCAGTGAAAATCTGTCAGCACGTTTGTCAAACTCTTTATTTACTTCTAACTGAATGTAGTCTATACTGCATGAATATAAACGTCAACCAACATTGTGTTAAAGATAATATTGCTCTTTGTCAGAATATTGTACGTTTTATGTGATTAAAAGGACCTGTGTATAAGATTTAGGGGGCTCTATTGGTAGAAATGTATGTATAATCACCTGAAAATAAGGATCTTGTTTTCGTTACCTTAGAATGAGCCCTTTATATCTACATACGGATATAAAGGGCTCTCCTCTTCCATGGAGCACATTATATTTGTGCAGTAGTTCATAATGGACAAACCAAACACAGGCTCTAGAGCGCCAGCTGGATTTAAAAAATCTGCCATTACTGTGGTGATTTTGAGAACAGAAAAAAAGTCTTGCACACTCTAGCTCCATATGTATTTCTCTTTTATTCATAAACATGTATTATACATATGGAGCCAGAGTGTGAAACACTTTTTTCATATTCTCAAGTCTACTTTTGGTGATCAGCACCTCAATACAACCCTTGTTGTGCAATACCTTTCTATTATCCACTGTGGTGATTTTATCATTTTAAGTCAGCTTGGATTAGCGCCTTACAGATTCCTTAAATTTAAGCATATCATAAACAAAAGCTCACATGCAGTCGTGTGTTTGTTGCCAAACACGTACACTCATTCATGTACTTCACTATGTTGACACCCTACTCCCTCTATAATCCCTCTTGCCAGGGTTCCAGATAGTGACAGGGTCGTATTTGGAGCTAAAACATTTTCTTTCTGCTCATTAACCTTCGACAGGGTTTCCATTCCACCAGACTGATTCCCCCTCCTTTGCCACCTCTGTCTTCACCTCCATCTCTTTCCCCTGTCATTCCTCTCCTCCCTATTTGTTGAGGCACTCACCCGGATGAGACGGGGACCCTTTTAAAATGTCTGGTGATGCTTCACGGTACCTCTCCTCGACATTTGGGATCGACTTATCTGGACAATTTGTCCCATGAGTTGCCAAGACACTAATGAGATCATCCACAGCAAAGTTTTGAGGGCTGAAGTTACAGCCAGAAAAAAAGGATGTCTGACAATTTTTGGGCCCTAATCCATCCACTGGTGAGTCCATCTGCCCAGAAACAACAGGTGAATATCCACAGTATCCATGATTATTATTATTACAAATTCAATTAAAATTAAAGCCGCAAGCGGCGATGGCGGGCCCTCGCTCACCCATGCCACCGCGGGGCCTGAGGCATGGCGGGGGTGTGGCGTGAAGCAGAAAGTGAGAAAAAACCTGGAAGGAGGCCAAAAATGCAATGTTTCGTTCATCCAGTAGGGGGCAGTCACAGGTAGTTACACATATGGTCTGATGTGGTCTGGTGTGTTCAGGGCGGCCACTCATCAGTCATGTGAAGTTTGGAGTGAATTGGACAAAGCATGAAGGAGTTATGAGAGGTTGATGGTTCATCCACCAGGGGGCAGTAGAGTGTAACAAAACACAAGCGGTTGCGTTCAGGGTGGGAGTTTTGTGGAAATCGCACAATGATGATGTAAAATATGGCACTTCCTGTTTCGACTAGGGGGCGACACGAGTGAGATCGCCTATGAGCGAATGGAGACGTTGGGGTCGGCACCCTGGACCTGTGTACCAATTTTCATGATGATACAAGTTCAATAAAGCCATCAAAAAGACAAACGTATTTTCATGGCGAGGAATTGATGGTCGCCGCGTCGCCACACGGACGCCATTACTCGTAGCTTCACAGTCTTCATAATGTAGCTTCACCAACTGGTTCTGAATGAAGTTTATGGGGCAAAGTATGTAATTTTAATGAATCTTAGTTAACTTCCTGTTACCACCGGGGGGCGCTATGAGTTACGTGGGAAGTTAATATATCGGGACGTTCAGGGCGGAGCCATCATCATGTCCAGCAAGTTTGAAGCTGATTGGATGAAGTATGTGGGCGTGAGAGCCACTCGTATGTACATGGCGAGCACGCCAAAGTTAGTTGAGCCCTGGCAGACACGCCCTTTGACCTACGGATGCGCAGAGCACAACTTAAGCTCAGCTAGGTCTGGAGATGTTGCGTACCTAATTTGAACTTGATCGGGCGAACGCTGTGGGAGGAGTTAATTTTAGGCGGGAAAAATCAAAACCAAAATGGCCGACTTCCTGTTGGGTTGAGATCATGAGGTCAAGAGGCTTTTTTGCATATGTGGGTATAATACATATGTGTACCGAATTTTGTGAGCATAGGACAAAGTTAGCAAAATTCCCTACGGGCATTTTTGGACTTTGTAGGGGGCGCTATTCTGCCATTCTGCATCGACCATGTGCGACCACCCAAAATAATCGAATTTCGGATGAGGCCGGACGTCCGTGCAAAAGTATAAGCATTTTCGCATTTGGGAAAGGGGCGAAATTGGGGCACGAAATGTCGGAATAATAATAATAATAATAATAATAATAATAATAATAATAATAATAATAATGATAATAATAATAATAAAAATAATAATAATAAACATTACAATTTCAATAGGGCTTTCGCCAGGCGACTTGCAGTCGCCGCTCGGGCCCTAATAATAATAATAATAATAATAAACATTAGAATTTCAATAGGGCTTTCGCCAGGCGACTTGCAGTCGCCGCTCGGGCCCTAATAAAGACAGTTGCAGATGCTTCATCAAAGTAAAATATCACATTTAAAATTCACTGTGTGTGTTTTCTATACTTGGGGAATTTTATGTTTTTACGCATAACTTAATCAACATTGTTCTAATTCAAACTCACCTGTTGCCTGCTGCTTTCAGTCTCAAACTGCGAGTGTCACAAGTGTAGGGGAAACTCCCCTCATTGAAGACATAAAGTACCAACAACAGAACCAGCTCTTTCTCCCACAACCTCCTTCCCCACCTCACCCCCACAAAAACAAAAAAAAACCATAAACAAAAACAATCCTACAACACATCAGTGAGATTTTCAAACTTCTTACTAAGCCGACCATCTAAACAAAATCCTGCAAACAGTTACATACAGATAAGGAACCCCTCATCTCCTGCATAGTCACTGACCCATAAAACCGACCCTGCCACCTTTTGACCTTTTCACACATCAGTGTGGGCTGATAGCACAACATGGATAAACATCATCACCAACAACAAGGAGAATGAACATGTCATGCCCCAGTGACATACAGACACTCACTGACATATGCTTGTCTCAAATGATGATGAGGCAGCGTCTAGAGGAGGTGGCGTGCCACCCACCCCTCCCTGAATGTCAGCAAAACCAAGGAGCTTATTGTGGACTACGCCAGGAAATGATGGAGGTCTTGCACCCCACTGCAAATCAGCAGAACTCCAGTGGAGAGGGTGGACAGCTTCAAGTGCCTTGGTGTGCATATTATGTAGGACTTAACATGGACTACACATATTGACTGTACTGTGAGAGAAAGGGTAAGACAGTGTCTGTATCACCTCAGACAGATTAGGAAATTCAAGGTCTCACAGAAAGTCCTGCTATCCTTCTACTCTGCTGCAGTACAGAACATCTTGGGAACAGTTCCTCTGAGGACAGGATGGCCCTGCAGAGGATTGTAGGATTGGCTGAGCGTACTAGGGGTACCACACTCCCCTCCCTGTAGAGCCTTTTCAACAGGACGTGCATATGCAAAACTAGGAGGGTAGTAAAGGACCCCCGCCACCCCAGCAATGGACTGTTTGTGTGCCTGCAATCAGGCAAATGCCTGCACAGCCACAAATCACACACTGAGAGACTGAGGAGAAAGTTTCTTCCTACAGGCTATCAGAGCCGTGAACAAAGTACATTAAACTCTAGGACAGTATACCCAAAGACATTCAACTATGTATATTATATTATACTCTGCACTATTGCCATACTGTTGCCATCTTATCTGCAGTGTTTACTTTATAACCATGTTTCCTTTATTGTACATTTTGCTGATTTTGTATATTTAAATACTTTTTTTCCCTCATCAATAGTTTGATTTTTATTGTTTTATTGTTGGCTGTTCCACTTATATACTGTAGGTATAGATTTTGTAAATATTAGCATAGTTTTTAAAAATCATTTCTTCTACTTGCACCTTGCTCTGCCTGTGAGTTGATGCAACAACATTACACTATACGCTTGTATGCATATGTGATCAGTAAAAAACCAGAGTGTGCTGTTATGTGCTTTAATCATACTTTTATTCCACTGCCTTTAAGTGGCAGAAAATGTATAGAAATCAAGCAATTGTTGTAAGACTGACACATTTGATTAAAAGTATAACAGCCTTCAGGAGATAAACCCAACTATCCATGGAGAGGAAAGGATTTACTCTGCCCCAAAGAACTCTGTAATCCCTGTTACTGGACAGGATGCAGCTTTTGGGTGGAGAGACCAAAACTAAAAAACAGTCTCTTATCTGAGAACCTATGTTTCGCCCCCTTCTTGCTTTTGTCTTTGTCCTCTTGCTTTTGGCCATGCTGGTGGATTTTTTACTCTTACCTAGTCTGAAGATGTGATACAGGACAACAAGAGGTGAAATCTCAAAATCCAGTCAAGGATCACAGGTTAAGAATGAAAACCAGGAGAGCCTAAACCCGGAGCTCTCTTCCAATGGGAACTTTTCAAATCCAGACCTGCTGAATTACTCATCATTACAGGATCCAGACTCCAGCTTCTCACCTCAGCACATCAAACTCAATTCTCTGCAAGAAGCCACCCCAGGGAGAGAACAAGTATTCAAGTATACAAAACCTTTTACTTTCTTAAAGCCTGGTGCTGTAACTTAAACTGGCAACTCATAACTAAGCTGTTGTACCGTTGATTTTAGTTGCTGCTTTGCAGTTAACAGTCATCTCATCTGTTTATCAGTTTCTCATACCAACTACACAACAAATCACTCTGCATAATTCATTTCAATCTTTCACTAGTCATAGCCTTGTGTACCAGTTTCCCCTTTCCTTCATGTGCCTTGTTTGTAATATGTTGTAGTTGTAGTGTTTAGTAATCATAGTTGTACTAGTAATGGATGTGTATGTAACAAAAAATGACTTGTTGGTGTTTTTTATTGTGCATGCATCTCAGTCACTTAGCCTTAAAAGATATCTTCCCTTCAAAAACATAATTAAGATTAATAACAATCATCATTTTAATTGACCTCTCTTGTGTAGCCAACACGAAGAACTATTTTCCAATTATTATAGAGCACATAGTCTAATATGAGTTACGTCGCAGGACAAATAATTCCATATTTGAGTTGTGCTAAAATATAACTCATAATTCTCCCTATTTGAATGCATAAATTACTACACATCCTATACACAGTGTCGCAGAAATGAAAACAAATCCTTCCATCCTTGACTTGCGAGGATATTTTAGCAGACAGCTGTTTGGATTTTATGAGTGAAACAAAAGGGCACACACACTCATGCACATATTCAGAGGCAGTTGAGGACATTAAATCTGCAGGATGAGAAACCCAGAGACATATAACAAGCAAACACCATTAATGGCTTTCCCCACTGCTGTGGTATGATGTCAGCTTCATTCTCATTTTACCAGGTACTAAATGTGTCCATGTCACCACAGGTTTGTTCTTGTTTGCGCCCGCTCCGGGCAACACAGCAGCAGAGAATGCTTTGGGTTTTTTTACACTGAGAGCATAGTTAGTGCTCCACCAGTTTACAACAGGAGCTGAAGATAATCTGATGCAGGTGCTACACTGGGCCTTTTCAGACCAGGAACCACACTGTGAAAAACATGTTTATGTTCACGCAGAAGATTTAAGTAACATTGGTCACTAAATCCCATGAGGGCAGGGTACAAGACTGAGAAACACTACTTCACCATCCCCTTTCAACCCCTGTTAAATTGCCCTTGAGCAAGGCACTCCATCTCAAGGCTGAAGCCTCTAAAGGCTGGAACATATTTCTTCATCTGCACAGAGGCCGTCATGCACAAGTGCTGATTAGAGACATTCATATGTGTATATATTGTTGGTATAATTCATCTTATACATAGTATCCACATTATACATGTTTTTCTTATTTAAAATGCATATGGGCTACTGTTTTTAAAAAAAGGATATTATATATTCTTTCATGTGCATAGTGTTTTATCATGTGAGCTGTAGGTGGAACTGTATTTTTTATGTGTGTATAACCCATTATTCAGTATCTCTTTGGTCTATTTATTTTCTTCCAGTTTGTGATTTAACAGAAACCAAAATCTTGCTTGGTGGTCCTTGAAATAAATTAACCAAATGATTAATCAATTGATTTATTCCTTCATGTTTAGAAAGGGTGCAAAGTGTTGGAGAAGAGGAACATATGAACAGCCTGGAGGATGTAGTATTGATGTGATCACTCTCACTTAGTGAGGGGAGCCGGTGAAGTGTGACTGTGAATAATCTGCCTCAGCATTACATCACCTACCACATTTTCCACGGGCAGGACTTTTTACATACCCACCGGGATGGTTGTAAGCAAAACAGGTAACAGCGGCTGATCAACTCCACAGGTCAAGCTTAAAATTATGGCAGGGAAAATTGGAAAATAGGTTTGTATTTGGTGCACTTATATATAAAATATACTGTATACATGTCAGTTTTGAATACAAAGGGAGGAGGAACATGCATCCTCTTGGGAATCAATATGCTTCACCCTCAGCGATGGTGAAGTCCCTGCATGCAATATTTTTACTATAAAAAAAACTGCAAACTTGATAAAAAAAAGATATTTAATTGGTTCACACTTCAGGAACTTTGAATTCTTCCTTGATTCTTTTGGATGTGAACTCCAAACTTTTTTCTTGACATTTCCACGCTTAATGAATAAGTACTTAACTAGTTTGAATTTGGACTCATTTAGTGCAGCACATTGCCATATACAACTGATAGTTAGTTTTCTTCCTTGCTGTGTATGTGTGTCTGTGTATGTGCATTCTTAGTGAGGGTAGGTGGATTGCTTTTGCCACATGAGTGTTTTTATGTGACGGCTGATCGTTATATGTTTCGTGGGAAGGATTCCATCTTTTTTTACTGCCTGGTTGAGTCACATTTCTTGGAAATGCCCTGACTGATAGGTGCCAAGAAGCGTTGCTTATCTGCTCTCATGTATTCACTCGCTCACGCACAAAAATGCTGGCTTCTCAAGCAGATATGCTCACAGATCATCTGAGACATCTGAGAATGCTTTTTTTCCCCACCAGGAGTTGATTTTTTAAAAATGTTTTCCTCATTGTTAGCTTTTCTTTGGGAAAATACAGGTTTTCAAAAGACATTTCTAACAACCTTCATTCTGAGAAATATAATGTGCCATTTTTGATATATTTTCTCCTGTAGTTTGAAAATACACAATTTGATATTCCATTTTGTGTCGATGACAATGTGGAGTTGAGAGGCAATTCAAATGTGTGATGTAATCAACAGGCTGATGTAAGTGTAAGCCTTAAATAATCATCAAATAAAGGATTCATGCCTACCAAATTGATTTTACTTACTGTCTTTTATGTAATTATGACTATTTTAAGCCTCTGTGGTTGGTATGGAAACCATTATACAAGTCCATATACATTATTTTACATTTTATTGTCCTTGACTTTTACCTTTACTTGTTAGTTTTCATATCACATTTAATGAGAAAATGTCAAGACTCACTAAGCTGTTAAGTCTTGTGTTAAACATTAGTTCTGTGGGCTAAATAAAGGCAACACCGCTGGAGTCAATTCATATTTCAAGTGTCTCTCCTGTTGTGAGGTGAGAGCTTTAATGTAGTGGAAAGCGAGAGCTCCATCAGCTTGTACTTGTGATACTGAGTTGTAATTCTCTTCTCAGTGGGAATCTCTCTTTACTATTTAGATCCCTCACGAGTGTTTGCATTATCCTGATACCTGCTTTGACTTTACTCAATTTCAGATATTAAGTGAAGTTTGCACAGTCTCTGTTTTTGTCAAAGATGCAGGAATTATCTCTTTTTATCGAATGCCATGTTTCACATTCACACAATTCGACCCACATCCTGTGACTACAGTGTTAAGTGTTTTTTTAAATTTATTTATTGCCAAGTTATAATCAGTCCTCTGCCCAACTCAAATGTCAAATTAGACATACCTGTATGTTCTCTTTTGAAATGCTCGATGCCTTTACTGGCTGGTGACAATGCTTCATCTATCCATTTGATTTTGATATTTTACAAGGCAGCAGATGACATTTGCACACTGTTTGAAGAAGGCAAGAAATTCTCTTCAAAACATTATTGCAGCTCACAACATTGTGCAGAAAAATTTGTAAAAGTGCAAAAAATCTATTCACATTTTATGCTGATATTTTAGTGTCATCAATATATTGCAAGAGCACTGAAACCAGAGGCTACAGCCATGTAATGGTTCTGTGAGGCTGCATAGGCACAGCTGTGCTTTGAGCTAAATGCCAACATCAGCATTCTAATATGCCCACAATGACAATGCTAACATGCTGATGTTAGCAGTACAATGCTTGCCATGTTCACATTCTTAGTTTAGTGTGTTAGCATGTTAAAATGAGCTAATTAGCACTTCACATAAAGTACAGCTGAAAATGAGAATGTCATTATTTTGTAGGAATATGCCCCTAAACTAAAGCAGTAAACACAATTAAAAATCTGACATTTAGAAGGCACATTAACAGTGGTACCAAATTTCATGGCAATCTATTAGGGGTGTGTGATATGATGATATTAGATGGTGAATGATAATGTCTCCACAGTCTGCCGTTACAGAGAGATTGTTTGTATCATGTTACAGTGCACATTATATTTCAGCTCCATGATGGAACGCAGTCGGCTAACAGGAGGCTTATGAGTAAAAGCACCAACACTGGGAGCGCCTCGTACCACATCTCCAATCTGCTGCAGAAATCTACAGCATTTTTAATGTCCTACTAGGAAGCTAACCTGCCTCACATCATGTTAAACTGACAGCTGGGCTTCAGGCCTCTGTTCAGTGGTTAACTCTCATGCTAACTGGTTGCACTAACTTCTGTCATGCTGCAAGCTAGTGTGATGTCAACTCTGGTACACTGTGATGGTGCCTTTTTTCTTAACAGTGTAGATCCTGCTAGTTATCTCAAATGACATACTTTCTCCACAACAACAAGTGTTTGCCTCTCAGCTGTGAAAATAATTTGGTTGTACTGTTCGTTTGGTTTCCCACTGCAATATCCATTTTAAACAAATAGACTCTCACAACTTTGTAATGCAACTTTGCACACCTGCTCTTATTTATTTATACAATTGTCTGTGATTTAATGTAGATTTATGTCTTAATGTCTCATTTCATGTTGTCTGTGAGCTGCTAACCTCAAAACTCAATTGTCTATCATTATGTGATAGACAATTGATTTTTTCAATCTTGAATCCTGAGTAACTTGCAAAACAGTCTTAAAAACCAACATTAAAAGAATCGTGATAAGATTGTGGATCGTGATTTGATTGGAAAAAATCATGATATGATATTTTTGTCATATCGGCCAGCCGTACAATCCATTTTATAGTTGTCAAAATATTTCACTCAAAAATTTCACATAGTGGCACTGGTGGAAAAGTCAGGGATCGCCATAGTCATCAGGGTACATCATCCGGTAACCATGAATGCTCGTGGTGAGATGAAGAGTCAGTGGATCACCAAAAACCACTGACCACTGACTACTACAAACCAGAAACGTCAACCTCATGGTGTCTCTAGAGAAAAAGTCAGGGAATCCCCAATCCTTTGCGGACCATGAACCATCAATATTTCTACAAAATTTCATATAGCTGTTGATATATTTCATTCTGGCCCAAGGATGTAGATTGTCACTGTCATTGCCATTCATAAAGCCACACTACTCACATGTCTAAAACAATAATTCTATCATTAAACAGTCTCTCTATGTTTGCCTCAGTTTCTTGTCTAGGCATCAAATAACTTTCTGTGCAGTAAGAAGGATAAAATGAAGAATTCCGCTTGTGGTTTTAATCTTATATTATATATTCTCTTATATATATCTTATTATATTCTTATATTCTCTGTATTAGTGTCATCTCTGTACTATTTTTGTCCCTCAGCTCAATTGCCCCTTTGACTGCTAAGCCTTAGTCACATTTCCACTGGGTATATTGGGAAAGTAGCAACATGTGTTTCCCCTAGTTTTGGATGAAATTAGGAAATACTCCGTAATGTTCCCCTAGTGTTGTAGACATTATAATAAGTACCACCTCATGTGATTCATTTGTCTGCTTAAAAAGCTATGGCTCTCTGGCAGACACAAATTATGCCAGCAATAAAGTTGTGCTGCTCTGCATCTGCAAGGAAATGAAGGGCAGCAGTCTGGGAGTTAAGGGAGCAGAGGGAACACATAAACTTCTCAGAGGACTGATTTCTCCTTTTTCCTCTCTTTTCTCTATTCCCCACTGCTCAGAGAAGTAGCCCGTCAGCAGAAAGCAAGTCAGGGGATTGCTTTGTGGCAGTGCAAGGTGATGCAAATAAAAAAAAGGGGGGCATCTTGTCAGAAATAGCTTCCTGTTCTTTCATTCTGGTGACAGATAGCAGGTAGACGGGGAATTAATGGGAATTTTATCCTGAGACCACTGGATTGGCTGATATAGGTACACATACTTGTTCCACACCTGTACTCACGTGTGCTCACAAGTATGCTTACACAAGTGTGAATACGCACAGGCACACAGTAGACACAAACACATGAAAACATGCTTACGCTTCCCTGTAAGTAGAAGTTGATTGAATTCACCCCCCCAGTCATTTAAAAAGGATTTCAGGAGTAGTTTTCTTTTTTTTCTTTTTTTTTGCAAACATACTCAGAGCAAAACCAGAAGAAAACAGGCAAGAAACGTCATTAAAGCTGGTTTTGATGAAGGCCATGGCCCTGAATTATTCAGAGCTCAGCTGCTGTCCTGAAGAATGTTGTCCATATCCACCGATGCGGCACCATGCCCTATGTGATTTTTCCTTAATTTTCATAAGAAACACTTATTTTTATGGGCAAGTACCTTTAAAAAGCAAATTTAAAAAGATATAAAAATTGAGAAAATACCTGTAGACCCCAAACTGAACAGGGCATTAGTTGATGTTAAGGATTTTCTTGGACAATGTTCAATCAAAAGCTGACCAGGCAGTCCATCGCAAATATACGTCACTAACCAGAAAGCTAAATTAAACTTGCAGAATTTCTTTTGAGTACTTACAATGTCTGTGGAGGAACATAAATATCACTGCATCTGAACTGACTATGGTTTACTCTATTGAGAATGTGTGTCTACTGGTGTGAAAGAATATTATTAGTTTCTTTAGTTAATTTATGACTTGCATTGACATTTAAAAATGCATAGTTTTATAACAGGAAGCCATTCCATACCTCAGTATGTACAGTACTGTTTTTTTTTAAGGTATTTTCATTTATAGCAGCATGATGTCTGAATGGCATGTATTGATTCGCACCAATTACTAAATTGTTATTAATAAACACACATGCACCCCCCGACACACACGCACACACACACACACACACACACACACACACACACACACACACACACACACACACACACACACACACACACACACACACACACACACACACACACACACACACACACACACACACACACACAAGAGGTTATGAATTTGCATTTGGGTTTAATCTCAGAGAAGCTATTGACAAATTATTTGTATAATGCCAGGGCCTATAAGTAATCAATTTACTTGCCTTATTCAGCTTCATTTGCTTTTTGGCTTGAGAAATAAGTTTTTTAGACTTTTTACTTTTAAACTTTATCTTTTTGTAAGTAAAGAAAGTTATTGGGTTGGATGTAGTCTTGATGGAGATGTGTTCCTCCATCAAGACTAAACAAGAAAGTACATTCTGAAAGCCAGAAATCTCACTTAATGGAATTTTCCTCCAAAGTGTTTTTCCAAATCGAAAAGGACAGTACTACCTTTAAGCAACAACTAAGTATGAAAATAAGTAAAGATAAACACAAGAATTGTGCCAAGAAGAACCCTCAATGAGTTTGTGTTAGCAAAGCTTCCTGCAGTTCAATCCACGCCTTCAAACGACGAGTGTCGGATGTTCATATTAAACATGAGCAAAGTGTCAAATGATGAGGTAAATATATGTTATCCCTGACCCTGTGAGCAAAAAGCACTGGCTTCAGACTGCTCTGAATGCTTAGTTTCCAACAATTTTTTCTACTTTCAGTCCGAGCCAACATTTTCTTGTGATACATTTCTTGTGATTTGTTTTTCATTTTTGCATGAATGATGCATCTCCATCTCAAAAGAGAAAAAAGCTCCCTTGCAGCTCCTTATGTAAGTGAATGATAATGCTTTGCATTTGTTGGATGTATGCTGCTCAATAGTGAAATGCAATAAACCTTGTTAACTTTTTTGTGTGCTTTGAGTTGATTTGAATGTGGAATGGAATGAACTTTTCATTCAGTTATTACAGTTCAAAAGCTAAATAATTATCCAGTTAATTATGACACAATAAATACTTACATACATGCATACATGATCCCTCAATGGCTTCCCACTCATAAAGTTTAAAGTGGTTGCAATCGATATTTTTTATATTGACTATGTATGAAACGACGATGTGAAAGTGAGAGGTGAGAATTATCAACTGAATCAGCACCTCCCCTTGAGCTGTACAGTGAGTTTCAGCACATTGTTTGGCTGTCTGGCATACAACCTTACTGTTTTGGTTCGCTCTTGCTGCTCTCATAGTGCTGCATATAGCACATTTTCAGTGAAAAAGCTCTAGAAAATCCATATTATTGATAAGATGAACTGGCCCTGAGATCCCCTGAAAGCAAACATGCAAACTTATTTTCAAGTTCAATTTTTTTTTTATTGTATTGTATATTGTATTCAAGGTTTACGTTTCTTTAGCAAGTTAACAACTAAACTTGTAAACTCTTCCAATGTTATTTATCTTTCCTCTGGAAACTGCACGGTCACAACGATAATTAGAGAGCTTTGTGACTACATTTTTGTCAAAGCCTGAGTCAGACTAAATATCAGAATATCTATGCAAATGGTCAATTACACTTCTACAGAATATTCCCTTTCATAAGTCTTCATGAATAGTGGATACTGAGTTTCCTAACATACAGATCTGTTACATCACTCTGACATGCAGCCAAGGCCCTAGGAAAAGAAATGTCTCAGAAGTGTATCACACAATGAATTCCATGAAGCACATTGGAGGAAATATCATCTGCACAAATCATTTATTCTTGTTTTTAAACATAACACAAGGTAGAAAAAAGGTTTCAAGTGGGAGATGTTAGCTGGTTAGCTGTCTCCAGGCCAAAAACATTTGCTCTCAATGCTGAGGGGTTGAAAAACGCACCCAGTAGTGGTGTGACCACTTGAGGGACTGAATGGACAACAATAGAGCCTGCTGCAGAGATAAGTGTTTTGCCCATTGAAAGCTTCATCAATAACTTTGTCCAGCAACAGACTAGTCTCCAAGAGTGGCTAGCTGCTTGGGAGCCACGCAGCCCTCTACTCACGGGAATGCCTTCTCTTGGACTTCGGCAGTAAAAGGAAAGATGTGACCCAAATAGGGATGAGGATATTCTGCCACATCTGAACTCTTTTTTTTCTGAGTTAACACTAGCTGATAACATGGCCTACACCACATGCATGCCCATTAAATCAGAGCTGTGCCACAGGTCAAGAAATCCTAGCTCCAAGTCCAAACTTTTCGACCCACTTGCCCCTATCTCTGGAGGGCAAGTGCCTATGGTTGTTAGCCCCTTCTACCCAAGCGTCTCCCCACAATGTTTTCCCTGCTACCTCTGCTGCTCATCATGTGAAACCTGCACTTGGTGTGGATGCACCTGTGGTTAGCAACACGGATGGTGTCACGGTCAAACCACCCCTTGACTTAATTTCTCCGTCTACAGTGGCTTTGTTGATCAGTTTAATGTTTTATGTTACATCAGTTTTAGAATACAAGTCAAGACGCCAGTCAAATCCATACTCTTGGGTATGTGAGAATATAGACGAGAAGAACATAGGTGGGAAAAAATGAATCTACAAGTCCACCTCCTTCATGTGAGAGTTTTTGTTTTCCTATAAATTATTAATCAAAAAAGAGAGACTTGCGTATTTCACAATTCACATAGCTGCAAAAAATATACCCCAAGAGTTCAGTTTACCACCATTCATCAACGCTGCTCTTTCAACTGTATGGACTGTTCTTACCAAATTTTGTTAAGAAGGTTAAATGTATCAAAGTCTCTATAACACTCCCTACCTCATGTTAACTTCTTCAGTCACCTCCTTCACATTGTTGAGTGAATTTACCCCCAAATAATATGCTTGATATTGTGTCACACATGCACTTATCCTCCTGTGACCTTGACACGCCACCCCCCAGTTTATTCAAAGATGTATTAGATCTAATAGTCTCTTGTCTTCTTTCTACTGTAAATGAGTCACTGGTTCTCTGGTTTGTTTCCAGACTATTTCAAACAAGCCTATATTCATCCCCTTTTAAAGAAATCCCGGCCTTGATCCAACACTCCCTCATAATTATAGACCAATCTCTAAATTACCCTTTGTCTCAAAAATCATTGAAAAGGCTGTTGCCAAACACCTACTTGAAATAGTGGAAGCTAATGACATTCTCGATCCATTTCAATATGGTTTTTGCCATCTGCATAGTACTGAAACTAATGATATGCTTATGAATGCAGATTCTGGTCATCACTCCATTTTAGTATTGTTAGACTTGCCTGCCGCCTTTGACACTATTGATCATACCATCTTGCAGGGTAGACTATAGCACTGAGTCTGCAGAGATGGCACTTCCCTCAGTTGGTTTTCCTCATTTCTTAAAGCAACATCTTTCAGTGTAGCTACTGATGATTTAGTCTCCTCATCGTCTCATATGTTGTGTGGGGTCCCACAAGGTTCAATCCTTGGTCCCATTTTGTCCAGCTTGTATATATTCCCCCTTTGTCATATTATTTATAAGTTTAAGATTTTTGCTTACCACCGTTATGTGGATGACATCCAGCTTTATGAAGCATTTAAATCTGACAAGTTTAAAATCTGGATACTCTACATTGTTGTCAAGCACTTTGTAACTGCTGTTTTAAAAATAACTATATAAAGTTTACTTACTTACATATCAGTCATGATAAATCAATTCATCCAAAGCAAATTTAAAAAAAAATCAATCACATTCATATTCAGTTTGAAGATTAAAGAAAAAAAGATTTAAGAGGCAATTTTTTATTAAAGCACTACTGGACAGAAATGTTTTATGTAGTTGTTCTACTCCCCAGAGCCCCATTGAACTATAATAATGTGATAGTTTATTGATCATTGTGGGGAAACTAATTCATCCTCTCCATCCCCAATCCCCACCTCAGGGAGGTCAAAGGTTTGTGGCAGTTATAGACCTGCATTCACAAGGCGGGGTTAATTACATATAGTGATGTGTCTATTCATATCAGACATTAGGGATTCAATTTACCAAATAATGCAGCTTCTGCAGTACTGTGCAGTTTGATGGAGGCAAATATTGCACATTATAATGTGAATAACAATATTGAAAGTATTAATTAATATGAAAAGGTGTTAAATTTAGTTGTTTCAACTATATAATCAAATTCAGAAATAAAAACTTCCTGCTGTTGGTTGACATGTTGGACAAAGCCTGCCTCTTGTGCTATTGTGTTATCTCTCACTGGAAGAGCAGAAAGACATGCCAGTGTTAATTTCTATTATTTAAAAAATATTTTGTTTTATTAAAAGCTTTAATAAAAAGCTTCCATGTTTCCATTACTGACCAGATAAAATCCAAGTAGAGGTCACAATAACACCCACACTGACTGAAATGTTATGTTGGGCAATATAGTGCAGACACGCTATAGCGATAAAGTTAAAATGCTGATGAAGTTTAGCAAGGATTATTCTTACCATGGTCACCGTAGTGTGTTATAAAGCTAAAATGTGATGAAAAGCACTTAAGACAAAGGACAATTGTGATTGATGGGAATGTTATTAGTTTTGCAGGAACTTGGTCATAAACCAAGATATGGGACACACTGAAATTTTAATAGGATTATGGCGCTATATAAAAGTCAGGGGATCATCATCATCCTGTAGGAAACATGGATATCTGTACCAGTTTCACAACAATGTACCCAATAACTGTCAGATGTTTTACTCTGAAGTAATAGTTTCAACCTGCTGGTGGCTCTAGATGAAAAGTCAAGGTGCCACCAAAGTTATTAGAATACATAATTAAGGAATAATGAATATCTGTACCACATTTTCTGCCAATCAAAATTATATTTGTTGCGATATTTCACTCTAAAATAGTGGACCTACTGACCAACATCGCCATATGCTGCATGTGTCTTAACCTCATAGCTTTTTGTCTTATGATACTTTCCTGCACAAATTGTAATTTATACTTTTAAATAGCTTCAGCTAAATCGATATTGATACAATGATCAAAACCTTCACATTTTAAACTAGGAAATAGTGTTCAAAACTGGCATCACAGTATGCTTATAGGAACAAACAACAGAGGATGCATCTAGTATTTTTCTACATATATTAGTGGTGTGGACCAGGATTGCCTATTCCTATTAGTTCCATTCATTACCCACTGGAGGGAGGCCTAATGTATCTTCTCCCCCACCGCCGTCATAAGCCTCAGATTGGTTCTGGGTGGTTGGTGGACTGCAGCCTGCTGCAGAGCAAACATATTGAGCTTCTCCAAAACTTTACTCGGGGTCATTTCATCAAAGGAAGGGCCTTCTGATTAACTTTCTCTCAGCCTCATTGCTTTGAGTGCCCAACAGATAGTTTTCATGGTGGCTCTACTGTCCCCTGATTCTGTACATTAATATTACTGTGCTTGATGAGACGTTCAATGAAAAGTTCCAGTCAAAGCAAATTATGTAAACAGTCATCATAGATGACTTTTCTATTAGTAGCTTAACCTAAAAGCATCGCTAAATACAGCAAAAGTCCGAAAGTTGATAGTTAGTTTTATGAAAGTATGCAAAAGTACAATATATATGTGTAAACTTGTTTTACTGATGATCCAAACAGAGAATATAGATGGGACTAGGCTGAGTGTCTGGCCTGCTGCCTATGTGGTTTTGTATTTAAAGCCAAAAGAAGAGGCTGCTGATGAACTCTTACTCAGCCTCATTGCTTTGAGATGGAAGCAGATTCTTCTCGGTCTGCTGTTTGATGAGAAATAAAGTTAAAGAAATAAATTAAAGTAATTAATTTTCTAGAGACTAGTATTAAAATTACTTTTTTTTCATACAGCTCCAGTCAAAGGCTTGGATACACCCTCCTATTCGTTTGAATGAGAAAGTGTGTCCAAACTTTTGACGGGTACTATAGGTCCAAGGAAAGATATATCACATGTTTTTTTATCAGATGAAAATAGTTAAAACTTACATGGAGTTTCTTATGATTGCCAATGCCTCCATTATTACCTGAAAGTCACCTATCGGTCTTAAATTGATGATTAGATGATAAATATTCAGCAGTTCCAAAGTGTTTTTTTTTGTGTGTGTAGAATTTGTTATAAAAGAAACAAATAACATTTATTCTGACAAAATCTTAATGGCTTCACTTTGGAAAATCTTCAGTGAATCTTGAGTTATATTTATATATATAAATATATATAATATATTTATATATATTTACAGTTTATCACTTCACATGAAGGGATGACTGGCATTGAAGGATGCCATTTTTGTTATTAATAATTTCCTTTTCTAAATAAAACTATTTGCAAAAAAGGTCACAATTTGGATATAAATTACCCCCAATCTTTTCAAAAGTAGCAATTCATTTTCCAAAAAATTTTCAACATTATGTGGCTTTAAAACTATGAATTTCTCATTTTGCTCTAAAACACATAATTCATACTCACAAATGGCAAGCACAAAAATTCAGCCATCTGACAGTATAGATCTTCTTGTAACAACATGATATATATCCAGAAACAAATAAACCCCCTGGGCAGCGGCAGTGTAGCAGGGGTGGGTTACCTTTCTGCAGGGTATCGCCATGCTCTTGACAGCAAGTGGTGTCAGCTTTAATTGGAACAAGCACAAAGTAATGGAGCATGTCAGATGGCTTCCACTGTGCCTGAGAGGAGGTATGGCTACTAGGTTTTTTCCATGGTTGGAAGGTCAGAGAGGGAGGTGTGGGTGCAAAAGTAAGTTGCAAGCCGTCAGAAATGGGAAGAAAACCCCCAAAAAAGAAGATAAAAAAGTCACTTTATTATGGTAAATCAAAAATGACATGAAAAACATGTAAATGACAAATTCAACAACTTTCAGCGGAGTCAGGCTTGTACTTTTTCTCCATGAATCATATGGTAAAAATACATTTCACAGTTTTAAGCCATATAATAGGACAACAAGCATCTGTTTTTTTAGATATCTTGCTCATTTCGCAATTTTGAGAAAACAGCACGATCGATTTAAAGATTTCTGAATACCAAATACATTTGTATATTATACTGTTGCTGTCCTTGGACCTACAGTACCCGTCAAAACACTTTCTCATTCAAATGAATAGGAGATTGTACAAGGAGTGAGTAAAGATGAGTGTACAATGGCTAGCATCATCAGTGTAACCGTGCCGTGCCATAGGCTGTATTAAAAAAATGTGTAGCCATGATGTTTCAGGTTTAACAGCACTGTGCAGCAGGTGTGATTATGGTGTTTGTGTGCTCTGAAGGATGTCAAGGTGTGGATATAAAGTCACATCTTTGATGGGCCTAGCATGCTAATACTACATAAAAATATGAATGAGACCATATGTTTACAGACATCCATCGAACATCTGCTTTGAAGATAGAAACAGATGAAGCAGCAGGGTTAACAGATAATAAGAACAGTTACAATCAAAATTAAAGCAGCAAGCGGCGATGGCAGGCCCTCGCTCACCCATGCCACCGCGGGGCCTGAGGCATGGCGGGGCTGTGGCGTGAAGCAGAAAGTGAGAAAAAACCTGGAAGGAGGCCAAAAATGCAATGTTTCGTTCATCCAGTAGGGGGCAGTCACAGGTAGTTACACATATGGTCTGGTGTGGTCTGGTGTGTTCAGGGCGGCCACTCATCAGTCATGTGAAGTTTGGAGTGAATTGGAAAAAGCATGAAGGAGTTATGAGCAGTTAATGGTTCATCCACCAGGGGGCAGTCACCAAATGTGGTGTGGTACGTTCAGGGCCGGCCCCTCATCACTCATGTGAAGTTTGGAGTGAATTGGACAAAGCATGAGGGAGTTATGAGCAGTTAATGGTTCATCCACCAGGGGCAGTCAGCACATGTGGTGTGGTGTGTTCAGGGGCGGCCCCTCATCACTCATGTGAAGTTTGGAGTGAATCGGACAAAGCAAGAGGGAGTTATGAGCATTTGATGGTTCATCAACCAGGGGGCAGTAATGGGATGCGTGCAGGTGTGTTCAGGGTCAGTCCCTCATCACACATGTGAAGTTTCGTGGAAATGGGACAAAGCATGAGGGATTTATGAGCAGTTGATGGTTCATCCACCAGGGGCAGTAATGGGATGCATGCAGGTGTGTTCAGGGTCAATAAGTTCAATAAAGCCATCAAAAAGCCAAACGTATTTTCATGGCAAGGAACTGATGGTCGCCGCGTCGCCACACGGACGCCATTACTCGTAGCTTCACAGTCTTCATAATGTAGCTTCACCAACTGGTTCTGAATGAAGTTGATGGGGCAAAGTATGTAATTTTAATGAATCTTAGTTAACTTCCTGTTACCACCGGGGGGCGCTATGAGTTACGTGGGAAGTTAATATATCGGGACGTTCAGGGCGGAGCCATCATCATGTCCAGCAAGTTTGAAGCTGATTGGATGAAGTATGTGGGCGTGAGAGCCACTCGTATGTACATGGCGAGCACGCCAAAGTTAATTGAGCCCTGGCAGACACGCCCTTTGACCTACGGACTTAAGCTCAGCTAGGTCTGGAGATGTTGCGTACCTAATTTGAACTTGATCGGGCGAACGCTGTGGGAGGAGTTAATTTTAGGCGGGAAAAATCAAAACCAAAATGGCCGACTTCCTGTTGGGTTGAGGTCATGAGGTCAAGAGGCTTTTTTGCATATGTGGGTATAACACATATGTGTACCGAATTTTGTGAGCATAGGACAAAGTTAGCAAAATTCCCTATGGGCATTTTTGGACTTTGTAGGGGGCGCTATTCCGCCATTCTGCGTCGACCATGTGCGACCACCCAAAAATATCGAATTTCGGATGAGGCCGGACGTCCGTGCAAAAGTATAAGCATTTTCGCATTTGGGAAAGGGGCGAAATTGGGGCACGAAATGTCGGAATAATAATAATAATAATAATAATAATAATAATAATAATAATAATAAACATTACAATTTCAATAGGGCTTTCGCCAGGCGACAGCAGTCGCCGCTCGGGCCCTAATTAAAGCCGCAAGCGGCGATGGCGGGCCCTCGCTCACCCATGCCACCGCGGGGCCTGAGGCATGGCGGGGCTGTGGCGTGAAGCAGAAAGTGAGAAAAAACCTGGAAGGAGGCCAAAAATGCAATGTTTCGTTCATCCAGTAGGGGGCAGTCACAGGTAGTTACACATATGGTCTGGTGTGGTCTGGTGTGTTCAGGGCGGCCACTCATCAGTCATGTGAAGTTTGGAGTGAATTGGAAAAAGCATGAAGGAGTTATGAGAGGTTGATGGTTCATCCACCAGGGGGCAGTAATGGGATGCATGCAGGTGTTCAGGGTCAGTCCCTCATCACACATGTGAAGTTTCGTGGAAATCGGACAATGTTGATGCAAAAATGGCACTTCCTGTTTCCACTAGGGGGTGACATGAGCGACACCCCTATCAGATGGAAGAGGTCTCCACCCTGGACCTGTGTATCAATTTTCATGATGATATGTGTTCAACAAAGCCATCAAAAAGCCCAACGTATTTTCATGGTTGAGGAATTGATGGTAGCCACGCCCCCACAGGGACGCCATTACTCGTAGCTTCACAGTGTTCATAATTTAGCTTCACCAACTGGTTCTGCATGTTTTAGAAGTGGAATGAAGTTGATGGGGTCAACTATGTATTTTTCATGAATTTAAGTTCACTTCCTGTTACCACCGGGGGGCGCTATGAGTTACGTGGGAAGTTAATATATCAGGACGTTCAGGGCGGAGCCATCATCATGTCCAGCACGTTTGAAGCTGATTGGATGAAGTATGTGGGCGTGAGAGCCACTCGTATGTACATGGCGAGCACGCCAAAGTTAGTTGAGCCCTGGCAGACACGCCCTTTGACCTACGGATGCGCAGAGCACAACTTAAGCTCAGCTAGGTCTGGAGATGTTGCGTACCTAATTTGAACTTGATCGGGTGAACGCTGTGGGAGGAGTTAATTTTAGGCGGAAAAATCAAACCCAAAATGGCCGACTTCCTGTTGGGTTGAGGTCATGAGGTCAAGTGGCTTTTTTGCATATGTGGGTATAATACATATGTGTACCGAATTTTGTGAGCATAGGACAAAGTTAGCAAAATTCCCTATGGGCATTTTTGGACTTTGTAGGGGGCGCTATTCCGCCATTCTGCGTCGACCATGTGCGACCACCCAAAAATATCGAATTTCGGATGAGGCCGGACGTCCATGCAAAAGTATAAGCATTTTCGCATTTGGGAAAGGGGCGAAATTGGGGCACGAAATGTCGGAAGAATAATAATAATAATAATAATAATAATAAACATTACAATTTCAATTGGGCTTTCGCCAGGCGACTTGCAGTCGCCGCTCGGGCCCTAATAATAATAATAATAATAATAATAAACATTACAATTTCAATAGGGCTTTCGCCAGGCGACTTGCAGTCGCCGCTCGGGCCCTAATAAACATTACAATTTCAATAGGGCTTTCGCCAGGCGACTTGCAGTCGCCGCTCGGGCCCTAATAATAATAATAATAATAATAATAAACATTACAATTTCAATAGGGCTTTCGCCAGGCGACTTGCAGTCGCCGCTCGGGCCCTAATAAACATTACAATTTCAATAGGGCTTTCGCCAGGCGACTTGCAGTCGCCGCTCGGGCCCTAATAATAATAAACATTACAATTTCAATAGGGCTTTTGCCAGGCGACTTGCAGTCACCGCTCGGGCCCTAATAATAATAAACATTACAATTTCAATATAGCATTTTTCCCCGGGGGTCTTCCATACCACATGATTACTTGATTACTTTGGGGTCACTTGCACTTTGGGGTCACTTGCACGTTGGGGCATGAACAAATTTTAATAGGGCTTTCGCCAGGCGACTTGCAGTCGCCGCTCGGGCCCTAATAAACATTACAATTTCAATAGGGCTTTCGCCAGGCGACTTGCAGTCGCCGCTCGGGCCCTAATAATAATAATAATAAACATTACAATTTCAATAGGGCTTTCGCCAGGCGACTTGCATTCGCCACTCGGGCCCTAATTAAAATAAGTTCTCTAAAATCAAACATCCCAAGATATGAGAGGAAAGTATTGTTCTTGCAACTTCATTTAAACCCTTTTTTTGAATCAACCATTTGTGATATGTTACCTCAGTACACTTTAACAACAAATATTACTCAGACCACTACAGAAAATTGCAGATGAGGGAATTAACATTATAGACACCATCACTTATCCCTGTAACAAATTAGTCACAATTACGTACACTGATATACGGCCCAGCCATATAGGTGGTTTAGACCTAGTCTTGTTTTTAATCAATCTTGATTGTATCTGTTTGGAGTGGGAAGAAAATGTTAGAAATGTGTAAGGTTCAGGTACCAAGTTCACAATGTTCTGAACAAAACTGAGTATTTTCCATTGACTGGAAAAATAGCTGAAATTCTAAATATTCCTGATACCAGATTTAAGGGAGCATGTTGTTTACTCTATGTCAGATTTCTCTTATTGTGCACTCAAACAGTCTCCTTCTCAGCTGTATGTGTGTTGCTGATTTCTTCCTTAATTAAAAAACCAAAATAATACCACACACAGAGAGTGAAAACTCAAAATGTCCTTGTTTTGGTTTGAGTTAATCTTTGAGTTAATCTGTCTTGATGGGCAGAGCTGTGTTTTGTCATTTGTCTAAATGGCTATGTAACAATGTTATTCCAAGGTCATATACATTTGTCGATACAAAATTTCTCAAGTCTTTTCATCTCCTACATACCACTACACCAAATACGTTAACATTCTCTTCACATGCAGCATGCATAAATGATCTTAAGTAATGTGAGCTCAACTTAAGGTTAGAAATAATAGATCAAAGAGAGGAATTTGACTGCATTGATTTTGATTCATGTGCAACTTCTGATGGTAATAACTGACGAGATGGATGCTGCGCTGTTGCGTCAGAGGTATAGTGATGAAAATAGCTGGCAAACGGAAGAATGAGCAAAAAGGATTCCAGTTGATGACTAAATCATGACACAGAGGACAACTTGCAAGGACTGGGGCTGGGACTTTGAAACTAATCTCTTAGCCTATATGTTTATGCATCTTTTAACAATCAATCAGGCTAGGCAGCTGAGATTGTACACAGTGATTGGGCCGTCAGGTGTGCAGTTGAAAAAATTCACAGATCCCTGTGAAGGTGTTTGAGCAGGAATTCCCAGGCAGCCACTGGGTGTCGCTCTTCTGTCTTTGCTGTGACATTTACAGCATCAAGACCCCTTCGAAACAGGTAGGGATTACACATTACTGTATATACAGCATCCTCATTATAGAGCTTCTGGCATTGTTAAAACCAAACTCAACGATTTGCACCATTTCTGTTAAAGCACCAGCAGTCTGCACACACCTATGACATACAATGGAAATACTGTACTTCTACAGTCCTCCTTGCAGAGACTACTGTGGGTGTCCCAGTTATTATTAGGGCCCGAGCACTGACCAGTCAGTGAGGGACCTATTGTTATTGCCAGGATTTTTCTCTTTTATTATTATTTTCGTTCTTCTTCTGCCAAAAGGATCGCATTTTTGGTGGCCTAAACATACATGAAAACTCATGAAATTCAGCATTCACTTCATCATGTCCAATCCGGCGAAAAATTTGATATTTTAAGGATCGCTGAAATGAGCGACGCAAAATGGATCAATAGCGCCCCTAGAAAATTTTAAAAAACGAGCCCCTCGACTCAGATTGACGTAGACAAACAAAATTCGGTAAACACATGCATCGTGTAAAGATGCACTAAAAAGTCTCTTGGACCCATGACGTCACTCCAACAGGAAATATACATATGAAATTTACAGGATGTGTTCTCCATATCACATACTACAACATAGAATTGGTGGGTGCTCTCTAGCGCCACATAGTGGACACAGGCAGTGATATTTCACCACATCATGCGACGTCAAATAAAAGCCTGTGAATGAAGACGTCTACCTGCGCACATGCATGGAGGGGGCGAGGGCCCGTTCATCGTTGCTTGCAGCTTATTGTTATTTTTTACCAAGCTGAAATAACACTGGAAAAAATGATGGGAATAAATCATTTTTCAGCTACCTGAATGTACAGGGATGGTGTCTGGCTGTGAAAGACAACAATTCTTACTGTGCTAATTTTTTTCTGTCAAAGCATTAATGTAGGATTTGTTAAAAGGTAAATGCATGAAGGTTGAACTTTGCAATTGCTGTGTAAACAAGTGACAGAGTTAGGATGAATGCAGAAATGTCAAGCTTTTTCAGAAGTTCTGAAAGCAAAGGTTTGTAAAAATCTATTTTTTTACTGGAACTTAAGTGGAAGCAGTCATTTGCCATTTGCTCTGTTTCATCGGTTTTCTCATCTGCTTCTTGTTCTCTTGGCAGGGACAGGTGTTTAGCTTCTGTGCCTCCTGTTTGCTGCTGAGCTTGTGGTAGCTCGCTCCGCAGCACTGCTGTGGGAATAACTTTGGTCCTGCATGGACCTTAACATCCTGGAGAAATTCAACTGCAGGGCGCATGCAGCCAGTTAAGGTTTAGAGGGAGAGAAGGATGCAGTATATACAGTATATATACTTTATATTTTCTGTCACTTCTGCAGACAGATATTACAGATAGAACAATAAATGGAACTTCATTCTACTAACAATTCATTGCCTGCAGAGGTGTGGGTGTTTGGGAAGAGGAAGTGTGAGTTTGGGGTAAGAAAGCGGAAAGTAGGAAAAAAATAGAGGGAAGTGGGAGTTTTCTGTTGCATCATGCTGTGATGGGTTGTGATGAGTGTCTCAGACTTGGCATTCAGTTCAGATACAGGGTGATAACAGCAGTAGAGGAGGCTGCAAATCAAAAAGATCCTGATCATAACAAACCTCTGCTGCTCACACTGTGATGTGAAGCATTGTGAGTCTGTTATGAGATTACTGTAAAATGTTTGGCACTGCAAGATGCTTCATTAACCATGCAAACATTAAAAAAGAATGACTTAAGATTGAAGGTGTATGGCCCAACTGGTATACAAAAGAAAACCACTTGAAATGTAATTTTCTTGTCAGGGCATTGGAGCAGAGTTACTTCATGTCTTTAGTAAGCAGATGCACATGCACTCATTTAGGTTCATCAAGGTTTGGCTACCACTGATGACTTTAATGTGAGCACTTGAGGCGAAACAGCAGTGTGCTTGGCTGCCTTGAAGCTCAGCCACAGACTGGCTCTTTTCTCTGTATCTGAGTAACTCTTTATGAGTAGGTGCTCTGATAAGTCAGTGTGTGGGTCCATGTTTTAACACCTTCTTTAACCAGGCAAGCTACAAGATGTAGTGATACAATGAGGAAGAAGGTTTCTCTATTTCTACCCACAACGTGAAACTACAATATTGTAGATATTGTAGTTTCACAATATACAATATTGTAGAGACTCAAACAGATAATTTGGTCTGTGGCTCAATCATTTAGGATTAATTGTGTTTTTTATTATGATGTCCAGATATGATTAAAAAAACTAAACAAACTACTTCACTTGAATCAATGGTCAGTGAAAGGGTGGGCAAATCTGAAGAAATTTGGTGGACAGGTTGGGAAAGAAAATGTCTGGAAAGTTCCATGAAAAAGCAGGGGCTACGGAAACAAAGAGGTTGTGATGCATACAGTATATGGAAGAAAGTGGCCAATGTTACTATAAAAATAGTTTGATGTTTGAAGGACATATTGCATACACTTCTGGTGCTTGATTCATGCATGGGAACTTACTGGAATCTGCTATGGACACCAATTGCATGACTTTTACTGTAGGAATAATGGCCTGATCTATGAAATCCCTTTATCCACAGAAATAAGAGAATCCCACCACTAATAAACAAGTTGGACCCAGAATTGCAAATCTCCTGTGGTTGTTTGTGTAATGTTTTAGGATGCATTTTAATCCTAATTGTGTGGGTAGCACACACGCGTGCAGATACTTGAAGCCACTGAGCAGCTTCCACTCAAGCTGTTGGAAATTAAGAGCCTTATAAAGGCAATGTGCTGCAGGTGGGCAGAGCACGTTCATCCCGGCAGGAAAGGCAAGGATTTGAACTGGAAACCCTCTGGTTCCAAGCCTGTGGTCTCTATGACTACCAAGGTGCACACAAACAACCCCACTAAGTGACTGTGTTTGTGTGCGTGTGTGTGTGTGTGTGTGTGTGTGTGTGTGTGCGCGCGCGCGCGCGTGCGCACCGTATAGTACATGTGTTTGAACAGGCATGGACTTGTCCTTCTGCTTGTGTGTCAGACTGGTGCTCATATCACCATGTGTATGTGATTTAAGTGGGAGCTGTCAGGAGTGAGTGCACACTGTACTAATGCTGCAAGATCCTTCTCTCTCTTTTCTTCTCACTCCTTCTGTTTTTTCTGCACTTCTCTTCTTAATTTCATCTACGTATTTGACGGTTTCTCGCTCTTCTTCCTCCTGTTTGCTCACACTTCTATTAACTTCTTTGTCTCTCCTAAGTATGCCATCTTCCCCAGTATCTTTTTTAAGAGTTGGGCAAGTGACTTGAATAAAAATGAAAAAACACTCCTCATTTACTGTAACTCCTGGTAACAAAACAAACAAGCTGTGTCAAAGTGACAGGGCATAAGTGGGATTATTAACTCTAATTAACTATGTGACGGCCTCAGGGCCTCTGTCTGGACTTGCGTGTGTTGTGTGTTTTTCAGTGTTGCTGGTTCCTGGGAAATGGAGCACTACAAGGAATTGGAGGCAGCTGGCCACTGTCTCCAGGTTACATAAAACCCACCCCATTCTGGTAGTCTGGCACCAAGTTGTGTTATGTTGGAGTTTTTTAAAAACATTTTGTGTAGTTGATTATCTTAGTTAACATGGCAGCATGTTTTCCTCTCAAATTTTGTTTGTTAAAAACATTTTTCTTGACATTTGTTAAACTAAATTAATCTCATTTAAATAAAAATCCCTTTCTTTAAATTAATCCCTCACATGTGCTTCCCCTATTTGCTATGGTCTCAGAGCTGGGCCATTCAAAAGCACTTCTAATTAGTGAAAAGAGGAATCATATCTTTGTAATATTCAGTAATGATTTACTACCCAGTAAAGCATTACTGAATATTACAGTCACTGTTCAGTCTCTTTGTTGCTTCTCTGTTTCTCTCCTTCTCCCCTCGCACTCTCTCCCCATCTTCTCACAGACAGTGCTCATTAGCAGCAGCAGCCTCTTTCTGCTCCCTATTTACAGCCAATGGGCCATTAGTCTGTTATGTGCAGGGCAATAAATCGCATCAGGCAGGAACCCAAGTGCCCTGACTTCCTCTCCATGTTGGCCAATCGGGACAATTTGCTATGGCTTGGTGAGCAGTGTGGATTGAGAAACAGTAGACATAGTACTCAATACCACAGCAGTAAATGCAGTGGTACCATAGCCTCAAGTATGCAGTATTGAAGGATTTGTTTTAGTAAAATGTCTACTTTATTACTTCTGTGGTAGGAAGAAACTTGAAACAATAGTAGTTCATTTTTATGTGCTAAATACAAATGTCTTACCTGTCTAAATATCAAATATTGCAACAGATAAAAGTATCCAATTAATTAATCAATTAACTGAGGCACCTTACAATCCAATTTTCTAAAATTCAATTCACACATGGACATTTCTCTACACAAAGTACAAATTGTCAAAATGCAAATTGTCATCTAAATAAAGGTTAGATCTTTCCCCTAGTGTCTGTGGTATCCCCCTGGCTAGTTGACTTTCCCAGCATATTTACAAAATGCCATGCAAACTACACACTGCCACTGCAATTGAAGGAAAAAACCAAACAAAAAAACCTAGTTCAGTGTCACAAACTCAATTTACACTCTCTGGATTACTGTGACACATTGAAACTTACTTTTAACAGTGTGGGTGGTGTTGTGTTTTCCCCTTGGGGCTTGCCATAGCCACAACAAGTCACTGCACTATGCTGAGACCTTTCACCACTGCTGGCAAACGCATATAAAGTGGACACTCTGCTGACACTCATGCTGGGTGATATAAAGATTATAACCACCTGGTATTCGCAGTTTACTGACATCACTGTACGATATGCTTCAGTACAGAAGCAAAAACTTTTCAAACATTTTTTCCTTTCACTACTATTTGGGACTGCCACTGTGTGAAGTTATGCAGCTTTAATGATCCCTGTGGGGAAACCACTGTTGCAGCAGCAAGTAGTAACAAGAACGAAGAAGAGCAAAGAAGAGTATAGCAGAAAATAAGAGAAAATGGATGTCATGAACACAGCACTTTTGACATTTTCAACAAACATATTAAGTAGAAAATATGTAAATGAAATCTACAAAACTAGGTTAGAGTGTTCACATGAATGGCAAAACAGCAGCACAAGAAATCATTAAGACAAAGATTATACAGGATTTTTAGCTATATCAAAATATGGATGATTATGTAACTTGACAAAAGTGTCAATAGTATGCAATTTAAAATTGCGAGAGAAATACAAGAGCATGAAAAATAGCAGTATGGGAACGATTGCAGCATATATGCAGAAACATGCATACATTCTTAGCAGTATCTCATGTAGCAAAAAAACTAAACCAATCGTGATTAATTTACACTGTTTATGTTTAATTCCACGTTTACATAGACAATTAGATGTTAAAAATGTGTTTTGGCTACACATCAATCAGCCAAAACATTAAAAGCACTGACAAGTGATGTGAATAATATTGATTATTTCATTAAAATGGCACCTGTCGGCACTTGGGTGGGATATATTAGGCAGCAAGTGAACAGTAAAGTCGATGTGTTTGAAGCGGGACAAATGGGCAAATATGAGGATCTGATTGACTTGACAAGAGCCAAATTGTGATGGCTAGATTACTAGGTCAGAACATCTCCAAGTCCTGTTGGGTCTTCCTGTAATGCAGTGGTCAGTACCTCCCAAAGAACCTGCAACAGGGTGCCCAAGGCTCATTTATACATATGGGAAGAAGAAAAGCCAGCAGAAATAGTGTGATGCTCTGAGTGATGTTCTTCTGGGAAACCTTGACTGCTGGCATTCATGTGGATGTTACTTTGACATGTACCACCTACCTAAACATTGTTGCAGACCAAGTACACTCCTTCATAGCACCGGTAGTCCCTGATGGCAGTGACCTCTTTCAGCAGGATAATGCACCCTGCCACACTGCAAAAATTGTTCAGAAATGGTTTGAGGAACATGTCAAGAGTTCAAGGTGTTGCCTCCAAATTGGCCTCCAAATTCCCCAGATCTTAATCCGATTGAGCATCTGTGGGATGTGCTGGAAAACAACTCTGATCCAAGGAGACACCACCTTGTGACTTACAGGACTTAAATAATCTGCCACTAACATCTTGGTACCAGATACCAGAGGACACCTTCAGAGGTCTTTTGGAGTCCATGCATCGACGGGTCAGAGCTTTTTTGATGGCACAAGGGGGACCTACACAGTATTAGACACAATATTATATATTATCTAATGTCATGGCTGATCGGTGTATACATGTGTACAGTACATCAGACACTACTTCTGCAACTGTTAATTTTCTCTGTATTTTTCCCTTACAAATAAGCTAACAAACAAACAATCAAGCATTTCACATGCAGACATACTTGTGTATCCCTGGGGAGATAATTAGGTGTCCTCAGCTACATTGTTGTTAAATTCAATGCTCAAAATGCATACAAAATACTAAAACATAACAGGGAAGACAAAAGATTGATATACTAGTATATGTATTGACACATTAGATATAAAACATTTATTTTATCATTCTACTATCCTCTGTATTTCCTATGCCAACCATTTCCAGTCCTATGTATAACTACATTATCCTAATGAATGTAACATCATCTAGTCTAGCAGTGAAGTACACGTCTGGAATACAAGACAGCCTTTTTACAGAATTAGGACAAACATGCATGTATTTTGCTTCTCTGATCATACCACTGCTAAGAACTGAGCTGACCTTTAAGGGCTGGATAAGACAGCAATTTGAATGCTGCCAAGACACTGCTCCAGTGCAGGCTTATTTTCCATTTAGACTCTGCAATGCTGAATGATGGCATAATTATGACTGCAGTGGTACAGATTTTTGGTAGTGATTAATTAATGATGTGTGCACATGTAAATGTGTATAGAGTATATGCATATGCATCTGGGTGCAATCCCACATATACTTAGTATTAGTATGCGGGTAAAATAATATGAGAGGATTTTAATTTTAAATTTTTTTGTCTTTGGGTGCTGCATATTTGCACAAATGTATGCACGCTGTGTTTCCATGCATGTGTGTATACATTACATACTGTACAGTCGTTCTGTATGTGTTTGAGAAATGGGTCAGTGTTTGTACATGTACTTGTGTGTGTGATTGCAAGAGAGGGAGATGTGAAGTACTAATCACACATCCTCAGTCAAAGCTGAATCACTGAAAGCAACAATTACACGAACCACCCACTGCTGAGAAAAAAAAATCCAACTAAACTTAAAGGGATCCACCACATATTTGCAAGACTGGTTTACAGTGTTCGGCATCTCACACATTAATATGTTTTTCCATTGCAGATGAATGCAGTATCTGTAGTATCAGCCCTGCAGTATACAGTGTTGTTGTGATACTTTTCCCCTCTAGCATCACATCAAAACTGAGATAATGAGAACTTGTAGCAGTTTGGAAGCAAATTGAACCAGGATGTCAAAGAAGGACATAACCTTGCCAGTGTAAAGCAATACAAAATAGGTTATCTTGAGAAAGACAGTTTTATTTTAACAGCCGAGTCAGAAATCAGTGATTTTAATGTTGTCTTTGGCAGTTTTGTTTATGAGATTGTGTTAGTCATGTAAAATTGACATGCAATATGCAAACATAATGTGCTTTTATTCATTTTCGACTGTCTACAGTAACTCTATGGTGTGTGCACATATATTTTCTGTTTCCTTTAACACACACAGTTCATTCTATGTAACATTTCAGTTCCACTAGAGGTAGGTGGGAAGCAGGAAGTGAGATCTAAAAGACGAGAAATTCGGAGGTCTTGCATTTTGCTCCCTGTGCCTTGTAAAAGGTTATGTACTTCCCAGTCGCCCATTGATAAAACAAATCCAAGCTTTTGTGTAAAGCCATCATACTGTTTACAAGTAGGTGTATGTACAAAGAATGGAGAGGGGGAAATTGAAATGTCAGAGAAATGTCAAATGCCTGCTGGCTCTGTCCGTTGTATTTCTCCAGCTGAAATGTTATCTACAGGGAAGAGGGTCCTGGGCAGGGTGACTGTGGTGGTCCGAGGTCACACTTGTTTGTGACTTGGTTGGTGAACAAAACCAGTACTAATATGGAATAAATTGATGAAATAAGAAATAAATGGATGGGTGCATGGATAGGTTAAAGGAATACTTCATAAATTATTGATTGAAAAAAAGACAGAAAAATACTTTTCAGAAATGTGCAGGGATTCATAGCTCAATAGGCCTAGATATATAGATTAACAAAGGAGTAGCTAAAAGAACAGATGACTAAGAGTGAAAGGATAGAATCACACTTGACAACTTGGCACACCAATGGCTTAAAAGACTATGAATGGACTGATGGATGGATACATAGTGGAGGGATAGATGGGCTTCAACAAAGGATGGATTGATGATGAATGATTTGTAGATGGAGGGAGGGATGGCCAGATAGATGGGTGGATTGATGAATAAATGGAAAATTCTGGATGAACAGAAGTTAATGAATACATTCATTGAAAAGTTCATGGATTAGTGCATGAAAGATTGATAAATGGATAAGTGGATGGATAAATGACAATTTGTACATAATTGATGAACAGATTAATTATTTAAAAGTGAAGGGATAGTGTAAGATTAAAAATGGAGAATGGGTTGCCTAATTAATGGATAGATAGCTTGTTTGTACAGATAGATGAATGGATTAAAAACAATTTAATAAATAGAATATTTATGGTCAGGATGCGACTAAATACATCAGTTAGTGGTTGTTGTAAGGATGGACAAATAAGTGGACAGATGGAGAGGGACAAGTGAATACAGCTGTACTGTACTAGACAACTGAATGTATTTTTAACTATACACACACCATCACAAATCAAGTGTCTCTCCAAACACCCCTCTCATTACCTCTACTCCTTCCACTGGCGTCATCCGGTGCCAGTGAGAAATTGCCTGTCTTCACTCTTTTGATTTGCTTATTTGTGGGGTGCTAATTTATGGTTTAATCAATTATCCATTAAAGCCTCTTTCACATAAAGACTAGTGATGGTAGTTGCCAGCAATACTGTTGTGCTTAATATGCATTAGCGTGCCTATCATCCCCCACTTCCCCCTTTATCGTTAATGGGCCGAGGCACTGTTCCAGCTTTTATTATGTGTCATGCATCCGTGGATTTTTCTCCCCCTCTTCTTGCTTAATGGCTTGAATGAAGCACAGTACTACACTTAATACTACTGTATATATGATAACTCCATTGTAAAGTGACATATCATTTATAGCTGTACTATCACAACTACTTAAATAGGCAAGTTGTTCTGTAACTGAGGATTTCCTGTTCAAATTCAGGATTGTTTTGCCTTATTGCTGGATGGTAGGTAAGCAAGTGTATTTTGGTTTTTCTTCCAAATAAGTGAGCTAAATATTTGTGTGGCGTATCAGTGACCTTCATAATACCTATCAATCCATAACTATCAAGTCTGACTCATCAGCAACATTCAGGTAGAGTGATAGTCCAGGGATGTCCAGATAGCTCCCAGTAGTCATGCTCAAAGTCTGTAACTTGCCCTGTGCTCAAGGGGCCCCAAGGGTGAGGCCATAGTCCAACATTTTTCTATTAAACCTAACGTACCATGAGCAGAAGCATTATCAGTAATTATTACTGTAGGGATGTCATTATGTGAGGATTTAGCTGTTTGGCAAAGATGTGGATGATGTTTAGGAATTTCCTTTTGGTCATATTTCGACAGTGTCTCTGAAATTTAATCTACAGATTTGTATACGTGGACACAAATTTTCCTTATTTTTTTTTTTTTAAATCGTGACACTCAACACGACTTTCAAGCTAATGTATTTTAGCTGGAAGTATCCATTGTGTTTTGTATCACAAAATACAGTTCCACTTTTTTTACAGGACAGAAACAACAAGCTAATGTTAAAGTTTACTAACATTAACAAGCTAGCTAACAGGTTAACATCAATGAGCAAGATGACTACAGTACTCAGCTTATTATCATCTGGATAGCAAACCACAACCATTGCTATATGACACACTGTTTGAGTATATATATATATATATCTTTAAAAAAAAAGATACTTAATGTGAAGAAGTATGGTTGTGCAATGTGCCTATATTCTAGGCAGTGTCCTACATGCCTTATTTTACAATAATGCTTATGTTAATACATGTTTTACATTAAAATCACCCATAAGTAGACCAAGTCTTTTATGATTATGTAATATCTGTGAAACACTGGCACACTGGTCGATACTTACAAAAGAAACGAGTAAGACGATTCAAAAGGATATCCATACTCACAAGTGTGAATTTATGCTTCTCTACGTGCACAGCATCAGTTAACAACAGGCATATTTCAGCACTAAGCTGTCAGCTGTGTTTACACTCCTACAGGGATGGACTTAGCACTAAAACGTGCCCATTGTTGACTGCTTCTGTGCACATAAAGAAGTATTAAATCATTCTTTTGCAAGTGCAGACATCCTCAATAATATCCATGAGTCTGCATCTTTTTCATATTCATTAGGTGTAGAGTGGAGAGCGCCATTCCTTTGTGTAACATGCTAATGAGAAAATATTCCAATTTTGACTCACACAGTAGAGCTGTAGCTCTGTCAGTTAGTACTTGACTACCTTAGCTGAAGAGCTGTTTGTGTTCAGTTAAAACAATATTTTCTATGTACATACTTATATGATGAGTCCACGCACAGATTCACTACTGCAGTTAAGTATTTTATAAGTTGACTTTATGGTGGGCGGAAACCAAGTGAGATTCAAATGAACACCACTTGATGGTCCTCCAGCAAATGGTAAAATAGAAAAAAATCTTTTAATTAATTGTTACTGTTGGTTCATCAATTGGTTTGTCACATTTCACATAATCAACCATCTTATGTAGCTATAAATGTACTAATCCAGAAGTACAAATGTTACCTTAGCTTCTATTTTCTGGAGCATTGTTTTTATTAGTGTACCCTTTTTCACATAAGCAACATCCATAAATATTATTGATGTCAGTAGGTCAATAACCGTCTTTAACCCACACCTGTCAGCCCTCATCCACTCGT
Source organism: Scomber scombrus (assembly GCF_963691925.1). NCBI lineage: Eukaryota > Metazoa > Chordata > Actinopteri > Scombriformes > Scombridae > Scomber > Scomber scombrus. Next base: position 20,994,677 of record NC_084977.1, on the reverse strand, counting down.
CACATTTGTCACAGAACACCCTGTATTCACAGCATTAGCGCTCACCACTCAGGATATCTGACGGACAGAGAAGGTGTAAGGACACTGGGCACACTGTGAGAAAGGGCTGGCAGGAAACAAAGCATAGCAGACATGACATGACAGCCTTTCCAAAACTCCAAAGTGGACAGTAATGTGAAGAGGCATCGTCATGGACATTGACTTTCTAACTCTCTTGGGATGTGTGCTGCAGTAGTTTTACTAGCTCATGAAATTTCCAGGGAAAATTATTTGGTAACGGTGAAATGCAGTACAACAGACTAACAATGCTATAATGTAAACCAGGGCCTGAAGTTCTTGAGATTCAGAACATTAATACAGTGAGCGACACAGAGAAGAGTTAAGTATCTGCTGTTCCTAAGATACCTGAGCTGAGGAAGAAATCGTTCAGGTACTGGAAAGTGTCCACACAATCTTTAACTGAACACACCATTACTAGCAGCACCCCTAAAATACACTCACACACATAAACATCCTCCCTGCAACACTCCACACAATATGATATCCTTAGCATCTTCAATCTATCATCCGAGGTGAGGCAGAGAGAAGGCTGTCTCCTCCCTGGTGCCAGCGGTGTCACCAGTTATTAAGATCCAATGGCAGGTTCAGGGAAAACAGGGGCAAGATAAGGTGAGAGGGTTTGAGAACGGGGGAGTTGATGGATGGATGGGTTGCTACTGTGGTGGGCCCCAGATCCCCACATTTTCAGCACTTTTCATGGATGATAAGGCTCAAGTGATAAATAAAAGAAGGGCTGGCCAGGCCTCTGCCTATTTAATATTGCTGATGTTGTGCTGGCTGATGGAGGTTGGGAAATGACCTGCATAACCTTACATATCAGCAGGTGTGGGATGACGAGCTTGGAAACATAAACCGTTATTTACCAGGTGCAGCAGGATGTCATGGTGCAGTGGGGCTCAGCCATGTGTCACTGAGGCCTAAAATTCTGCAGGTTTTTACTCCTATTAAAGACTGCGGTCAGGAGCACATAAGAAGTGGAATCGACTCTTGAAGTGTTGAATAATGACACCTGGACCTATGGTACATGGATTGGGTCTGCTGCTAGATACCCAGGTTATTCCTTTCCAGTTGGTACAAACTAGAAACTGAAAACCCATTTATTTAATTGTGTCTATTTATGATATTCAAGAGTTCTTCTAAATAACATTAAAGGGAGCATATATTACATTTAGTGATTTGTTTTTTTATTTCAATACTGCTAATATGTTGGATTTCTATGTTAAACATGGTCAAAGTTTCAAAAATTTAGATAAACTACTGTAAAACTGTTTCCTGCATGTCAAAAGCCCATGCTTCAACATGCTTTGTTTGCAATATTAACTTCCTCCTTGTGATAACATAAGATTGTTTGCATATGCCTACAAATGGTCATCTGTTCCTGCTGTTTTATGGTTGTTCGCATTGTCCACTCACTTATTTTGGAATGGATTCAGGATTGAACATGTAGGGATGTATTTGAAAGTTTACATTTCAAGTAAATAATGAGGAAAAAGAAGCGAAATCCTACTGCTACTATTTGTTCATGTAGCCTAACTAACCAATCAGAACAAAGACTTAGAGTGGGAGGGGGGCTTAAAGAGACAGAGGTTAAAATGGCCTGTTTGAGACAGATGCTGAAGGGGGGCTGTATAAAGGGCCAGTAAATTAAATAGGGAGGGAGTTTTTAAACTGAATCATACAGAGATATTCCAGCAGAACCCCAGAATATACCGTCCTGGACATGTGCATTTATTTTAAAGGGGAATGAGTCCCCTTTAAAATAAATGGCGTGCAATCATAGCTGTTTGGAAAAAAGATTTCAGTGCAAAATCCAAAATTGATAGAGATTTATTAAAAGCTATTTATCTGTATGGAAGCAAGATTTAATCACATTTGAAGTCTACAGAGCATATAGTGGCCCATGTGCTGAATTACTGTTAGCAAGAGGCTGTAAGTCCTTGTATGTCTGTAAAGTGTGCCTGCAGCTTACGTGTGTGTAAAACAGTGGGGGAGGATGCTGCTGAGGCCTTCACACTTCACACAACAGGGGAAAATGGCTCCTATTATCCTCACTGTGACTGTCCACAAATGTGCGCATGTGTGTCACTGCTGGATTCCTTTCGCCACAAAATCCTCCTCATGTTGGAGACAAAGAGCCCCACCAAGCAACAATAAGGTCCGGTGATCACCTTGAATGATACAGCAAGTTATCTGGCTCTTGTTTCAAAGGCGAATACTGCCATTTCCTTTATTTGGTTAATTTCTTATGCCTTTAAAGCTAGAGTCATTCTGGAAAAAGATTGTTGGTATCCTAACTAAAAACCTAAACAAATACACCTCTACCTTTGTGCTCCTTTAGAAGCTCTGCCCCCCAAATTCATGGACGCAAATTTCCAAGGCAACAACCAAAAGAGAAACGTGACAGAATCCAGAGTGATGCATCAGCTGTGGATTCACTTACACAATAGTCCATACACACTCTCCACAGCATCCCACCTCTCACTCAACTTGCGCTCAGCGTCTCTGTCCACAGAAGCAGCCGTCTGTCAACTGCAGCTCCTGGGGAGTTGAGAGGACAGTGGCTGGCCTAACTGCTTTCACCAGGCTGACTGTCAGCAGACATTTGCTGAACCAAAATAGTTTACATGTTGTCTCGATGGGAAAAAGCACCAACTTAGTTGTTTGTGTAATTGTGTTTCTGTGTGTGTGTGTGTGCGTGCATAGTCTCAAACATCCTTGTCTCAGCACTAGGCCACACACACCCATATCAGTGGGGGAATACATGTTTGGTTTGTGGCAGATTATGGAAATACATAGTAAACATTCGTAATATAGTAACAATTACATAGGGATGAGTCACTCACCATAATTACCAAGCACCTTCAAACACTGAAAGTTTTTTTTTGTGATCAAATGTTTATTTAAAGAATACAAGTTACAACCAAGAAACATGACTCATTAATGACAATAGAGACAGTACAAAAATTGACTGTAACAACTAAATCAAAAATAATAATAATAGTGATAGTGTAACCTTGCACTTCAATAAGGTGCAAGAAAAACCAAAACAAATGTGCATAAAAATTATATAAAAAAATAAATAAGTAAAAAATAGAAATAAAAAAAAGAAAAGAAAAAAGGAAAAGGAAAATGGGCACCACCCCCCACCCCAACAGCACACTCACAGTGGTACGCTCTCTAGCACCCTATGGAGTATAGATCTGACGTGACACACACGCACACAACCCATTCAGGAAAAACAAGGTTAGAGTCTCATTGAGCTTATCTTATAAGTTCTTTCAGTGCGTCAGCTGCTGCACGCCAGTTGTTCATGGAAGCCTCACTAGCGCCATTAATTCTCGCAGTTGACAGTTCTAGATAAATTACATATAGGAAAGTAAGTGCCCAGTGTCTGATGGTGAGAGAATGGGGAGGTTTCCATCTTAAGGCTATCAACTTCTTGGCAGCTGTTAAGCCAGCCAGTACAGTGCGCTTTTTAAGTTTAGTAATATTAACTTGTAACAGATCATTTAGCAAAAGGACAGGTATAGTCACTGGTATGGTCACTGATACTAATTCAGAAAGCTTGGCTGCCACCTTGGACCAGAACTGTGAAACCGGAGGGCAGTTCCACATCATATGCAAAAAAGTGCCAGAGGCCTTCATAGAACATAGGCTACACAAGGGATCAGTTATCAACTTCATACAATGGAGTTTGCGAGGGGTCAAATATGTTCTGTGTACATAGTTAAAGTGGATCTGCTGGTGGTCGGGGTTGCGGGAAGCCTCTCTAATATTTGCCCAGACCTGTGACCAATCAAAATCAGAGTCCAAATTAGGGCAATCATACCTCCATATTCTGTCAAGTGGTAGTTCATTATAGGAGGCCTCCAGGAAGAAATGATAAAGTGCGGATACTAACCCTCTCTTTTTGATTCGAGTGGCAAGTACTTTGTATAGTGGGTGAATGGATAATGGTTGTTGTACCGGAGCACCATGCGCCTGTAAAGATGATCTAAGTTGCAGATAGAAGAAGAACGAGTTTGCAGGCAAATTGTGCCTGACTCTAATAACTTGAAAGGTGCGCAGCCCAGTGTCACTATATACCTTGTCTAAAGTGCGAATATTACTTTTACACCAGGCAACACAAGAGATCGGTCTCCCTCCGATTAATAGGCCATTGTTGTTAAGGATCGGTGTGAGTGTATGCCACTTACAGGAGATTTTACACTGAAGCTCAGCCGCACGCCATGTCTGAATGAGTTGCGAGACTATTGGACCAAAACGTAATTGGCATTGTTTATTGGATATGTTAGCAAAAAGAACCTCCTGCAAGTTCCAGGGTCTCACAGTTTTCTTCTAGCCTGCGCCAGGAAACTGAGGCATCAGAGTCACGCCACACAAGTAATGGTCTAAGTACGAATGACCAGAAATAAAACTTAAAGTTTGGTACAGATAAGCCACCACTGGCCACTGCTCTTTGTGTGATGGACAGTTTAAGGCGCGGGCGCTTTCTGTTCCAAATAAATTGAGACACACAAGAATGTATTTTGTTCCAATAATTGACAGGAGGCGAGAGGGGAATCATTGAGCTGATAAAATTAATCCTGGGTAAAATGTTCATTTTGACTATAGAGACACGGGCTCTAAGAGAGTTAGGGAGACTCATCCACCTATCCAAGTCTGCTTTAACTTTATTAAATATTTTTGAGTAGTTGTGCGTTACAATACGGTTCAAGGACGGAAAAATTTGTATTCCGAGGTATTTAAAATCCTGGACAACTGGGATGCCAACTGGAAATTGCAGCCCCTTAGCCGAATCATTAAGGGGGAGTAACGCAGATTTGGTCCAGTTTATCTTAAAACCTGAGAGACAGCTAAAGTCTTCACAAATGGACAGTAAGTTCGGTATAGATTGTAGTGGCTTCTCCATAAAGACCAACACGTCATCAGCATACAATGATACGTGGTGATTTGAATCACGAACTGAAATAGGATGCACATTGGGGGACTGACGAATCATCTGAGCTAGTGGCTCGAGAGAAAGTGCAAAAAGTGCCGGTGACAGGGGACAGCCCTGTCGGGACGATCTGGTGACAGGGAACAGCGCAGAGGAGAGTTGCCCGGTGAGTACCAGAGCTGAGGGATTTGAATACAGGACCTTTATCATATGAATAAAGTTATTTCCGAAACCCATTTTTCCTAAGACCGCCCACAAAAAGGACCACTCCAGCCTATCAAAGGCTTTCATAGTCAAGGGATAGCACTGCAGCTGGTGCTGTTTTGTCTACTGCTGCATCTACTATATGGAGAAGTCGTCTGACATTGTCTGCAGCTAGCCTAGACTTTATAAATCCAGTCTGGTCACAACTGACTAATGTCGGCATGTGATTCTGAATGCGTCTGGCTAGCACCTTTGCATATATTTTAAGATCTGCGTTTAATAAACTGAGAGGTCTATAACTACTGCAGTCTACAGGGTCCTTATCTTTCTTTAAGAGTAAGGATATTAGAGCTATATTGACATCTCGTGAAAAACTTCCTTTGTCTATAGATGTCATGATCATGTCTAGAAGTAGCGGGCTCAGCATGTCCCAGAATTCCACATATACCTCTGGAGGTATTCCATCAAACCCTGGAGATTTGTTTCTTTGCATGTCAAGAGCTGCTGCCTTAAGTTCTTCCAGTGATACGGGTGCGTCCAGATGCGTAGAGTCAGCCACTGCCAATTGTGGTAGATCTAGTTGGCCAAGGAAGTTCTGACACTTATCTCTATCCAACTGTATCTCTGATTGGTATAAATTAGAATAATATGTGCGAAAGGTCTCATTCACCTGCTTAGGATCAGTCAGAATTTGGCCTATTGTTGACCTGACAGAAGGAATGTCAGCAAAGTATTCGTTGGTCCTTATTTTGGAAGCTAAGAGATGGCTGGGTCTAGACCCCTGAAAATAGTAACGCTGTCTAGTCCTATGTATCAGGAATTCTGACTGTTGTTTTAAAATATTATTAATTTCCTTTTTAATGATTTCCCGTTGTAATTCAACCTGTTGGGAATAGTTATTTTGTAAAGTCAATTCTATTCTAGCCAAGTCAGCTTCCAAAGCTTGTAATTTGGCTGTTCTATCCTTACGCAGATTTGAGGCAAAATCAAACACTGAAAGTTAAGTTTAAAAAATAAAAAATAAAATTTGACTACTCAAAGCCTTAAATCTAACAAAAACTTTGATTCGAAAATTCACAGAATAAATGATCAGGTCCAGATAGCTATTCTGCAGAATTTACTAACAATATCACAACCTTATCAGTTTAAAGAATGAAAATTGATATTACTTTAAATAATTTGAAATTGTAACCCTGCTAGTTTTCTAGTTAGGCATGGTGCATTGAGACACTTCCTTGTTATGCCATTGGAAATTTACGGAAATTTCGTCTCAACTTCCCAACTGACGTCAGATCAATAGCCTTTGTTGCAAAGGTTGTTCCATGGGCAGTTGGTATTGTCCACTCAGATGTTTTGGATTTCATTCGAGCTTTAGCATGTACAGATGTATTCAAGAAGTTTATATTCTGTGTCAAGAAAACGATGAAAAAGAAAGATCCTATTCAGCTCAAAGATGGAGAAGAAAGAGGAGCAAAACAAAGAAGCGGAGGGAAGACGAGAGTGAGAGGGAAGGAAAGAACAACTGTCAGGCAAAGATAAAGGTAGTCCTCCTCCCTGACACACAGTTGCGGCAACTGAGAAGTTATTACACAGTGGGGTCAGATGCAATCTTTTAATGCCTCCCCTTCCAGTGCTCCACAGGTGGACCACGGCCATGCAAACACACTTTTTCCTACACACATACACACAGAGAAGGAGGACAAGAAAGGTTACAGGTACATCCAGTTTCTCAGGCCTTTGGTTGATGACCCTGAAAACCACCACCACAGTGTAGATAAACACAGTGAAAAGACTAGCAGCATCTGTTATTTATTCCTACATCACAAACATACACACACAAGGCATATACCTGTCACTATAAACCTCAGTGTAAGCAAAGGTCAGTGAAATTAATTAAAAAATCATTTGGCTGTGATCAGATGCTCTTTCACAGTACAGCAGCTCTTCATCACTCATTTAAAAGTCCAGGTACAATGATAGCATACTGGATTGCTTTAAAAGTTGATGTTTATCCTGTGCTTCTTTCTTTCCTCCCCTTCCTCTTTTTTTGCCTCATGTCAGGCAAAGCCACAGTGAAAGACAACCTTTTTTTGTGTGTTGCTATGGAAACAGTGTGGGCATTTCTATTAAACAAGATAACAGGAGCAAAAATAAGAACGTGAAAAAGAGAGGTGTGTGTGTTTTGTGTGTGCGTGTTTGTCAGTAAGAAAAGTGTGAGTGTGTGTGAGGGGGAGTGATAGAAAGAAATCAACCTTCTGTAGTGGCTGCTCTGTAAGTGTAATGTATGTGCAAACGTTGACTCACTGGCTATTCTGCCATCCAACTATCTTGTGTGTGTTCTGTAAACCTTTCGAATGTGAACTAAAAACGAAACTAAAATGCGTCATTAGGGTATTTTCCCTTTACTAAGCTGAAGCAATAGTCATTGGTTGGATGCCTTAAACATATCAAAATAATTCCTCATAATGATATCCTTGATCAGTAAATGTAATACACAAATTATGATTATTTCTAAAAGCACAATGCCAGGTGCCTTTTACATTTAAAAAACATTAGGGTCAGATTTAGTCAAGGACATACAGTACTATTTTTTTATCCACAAAAATTGCATTGTCACAACTTATATTACACATTTAAATCACTATTTATTTAATGGTTTTGCATAGTAACTTTTGTTCTACAAGTACTGGCGAAGCCCTGTCCCCTCATCATCATGCTGCTCCTTGCATTGCTGACTTTGTCAACACTCAATTAGGAGATACATTATAAAGCTGTTACTTAGAAAAGTTGCTACATTCATTATGACAGGTTGCCGGACAACATGCAAGTTTTAGTGCCTTGTTATACAGATGTGAGTGGGCAAGCCAATACAGCCTGTTTAGGTTCTTTCTGTGCTAATAGAACTACAATGTTATCTATGAAACATGATAAAATTGCATCAGTGTCAATTAATGTATCACTCCAAAACACATCATACAATTGATATGTTTTAAATGGACTGTGTTCAGGTTTCAAACCCAGGAAAATCAATATAAAAGAGGGTAAAAACAGAAAGGCCTTTAAAGGGAGGCAATATATAATATTACATGTTGATAAATTTACTGTTTTACCACAATTATCTGCTAGTGATCAAATTTTCAACCAGGCACCTGATCTGACAGAGTGAAAGGAAAAAGTGATTTTCCCTTTCTTTCTATCTTTTTATACCCAGAAATGATCCATTACGGATATTGATAATTGAGGAGTGAGTCTGTTGTCGGATTAGGTGAGAATACTTGATAGAAGATTAAATAAATGAATATGTACTGTTGCTAGCTCTTGATGAGCTTAAAAAGAAGCAATAATATAAAAAATTAAAGCCGCAAGCGGCGATGGCGGGCCCTCGCTCACCCATGCCACCGCAGGGCCTGAGGCATGGCGGGGCTGTGGCGTGAAGCAGAAAGTGAGAAAAAACCTGGAAGGAGGCCAAAAATGCAATGTTTCGTTCATCCAGTAGGGGGCAGTCACAGGTAGTTACACATATGGTCTGGTGTGTTCAGGGCGGCTACTCATCAGTCATGTGAAGTTTGGAGTGAATTGGACAAAGCATGAAGGAGTTATGAGAGGTTGATGGTTCATCCACCAAGGGGCAGTAGAGTGTAACAAAACACAAGCGGTTGCGTTCAGGGTGGGACAGTGATTACACATGTGAAGTTTTGTGGAAATCGCACAATGATGATGTAAAATATGGCATTTCCTGTTTCCACTAGGGGGCGACACGAGTGAGATCGCCTATGAGCGAATGGAGACGTTGAGGTCGGCACCCTGGACCTGTGTACCAATTTTCATGATGATACGAGTTCAATAAAGCCATCAAAAAGCCAAACGTATCTTCATGGCGAGGAATTGATGGTCGCCGCGTCGCCACATGGACGCCATTACTCGTAGCTTCACAGTCTTCATAATGTAGCTTCACCAACTGGTTCTGAATGAAGTTGATGGGGCAAAGTATGTAATTTTAATGAATCTTAGTTAACTTCCTGTTACCACCGGGGGGCGCTATGAGTTATGTGGGAAGTTAATATATCGGGACGTTCAGGGCGGAGCCATCATCATGTCCAGCAAGTTTGAAGCTGATTGGATGAAGTATGTGGGCGTGAGAGCCACTCGTATGTACATGGCGAGCACGCCAAAGTTAGTTGAGCCCTGGCAGACACGCCCTTTGACCTACGGATGCGCAGAGCACAACTTAAGCTCAGCTAGGTCTGGAGATGTTGCGTACCTAATTTGAACTTGATCGGGCGAACGCTGTGGGAGGAGTTAATTTTAGGCGGGAAAAATCAAAACCAAAATGGCCGACTTCCTGTTGGGTTGAGGTCATGAGGTCAAGAGGCTTTTTTGCATATGTGGGTATAATACATATGTGTACCGAATTTTGTGAGCATAGGACAAAGTTAGCAAAATTCCCTATGGGCATTTTTGGACTTTGTAGGGGGCGCTATTCCGCCATTCTGCGTCGACCATGTGCGACCACCCAAAAATATCGAATTTCGGATGAGGCCGGACGTCCGTGCAAAAGTATAAGCATTTTCGCATTTGGGAAAGGGGCGAAATTGGGGCACGAAAATGTCGGAATAATAATAATAATAATAATAATAATAAACATTACAATTTCAATAGGGCTTTCGCCAGGCGACTTGCAGTCGCCGCTCGGGCCCTAATAATAAACATTACAATTTCAATATAGCATTTTTCCCCGGGGGTCTTCCATACCACATGATTACTTGATTACTTGATTACTTTGGGGTCACTTGCACTTTGGGGTCACTTGCACGTTGGGGCATGAACCAATTTCAATAGGGCTTTCGCCAGGCGACTCGCAGTCGCCGCTCGGGCCCTAATAATAAACATTACAATTTCAATAGGGCTTTCGCCAGGCGACTAGCAGTCGCCGCTCGGGCCCTAATTATAATAACAGTGCCCTTGTGGTCAGTGAAAGTTATATTCTCAGCCTGGATGATTTCTCTGTTGAAAGCTCAGCTCCTAACTCTAGTGACAAAAGTAAATACATGTTAGGTGCCCATCAACACCATAGCCTTTTAGTGACTATTGAATTACATAGGAACAAGGACCTTGCTCACGTGCACCCTAACATTTGATGATACGTTAGCCATTACTCTGGGAGACCTGCAGCACTGAACACAAGCTACTCTTACCACTGGGCTGTAATTACTGCCCTTCTGAAATGTCTCATGGATTTGATTTATCAGCAAACTCATGCTTTGGGCCATCTTTGGTTCAGCTCACTCATTGCAAGCCATCCCATAAGGTCAGGGGAGCTAAGGGTCAACGTTCACTGACTGCTGCTGCTGATCATGCACTTTGAAGTCACATCAAACATGAGGATCAGAGTGAAGAGAAAGGTCATAGACTATGGTTACAGCAGGGAGTACAGGAATTACACTGTCTACGGCTGCCATGTGATGAGCATCTCAAATGCTGATCAACAAGTGAACTAGTTTTCGTAGTTATTAACTAGACATCTGAGGCTGCTTCTGACTCCCGCCTCCACAGTGAAAATAGCACAGTTCTTAACACTGTATCTATATATATATATATCACTGGCTTAAAAGGAAGTAAATGTTCCTCTTATGGTCTGCAAGTATGTATGTGGCTGGTCAAGTCATGTTTAAAGATGAAATTATCATCTAATGAAAAACTCGTTTTTTGTTGTTTTTGTTTCTGTTTTTACAGACTTGCTCACCTTGCTGCAGTGATGTGAAGGTGTACTCCAGGTGCACACATATCACACCCATCAGTAATGCAGGGTGTGTGTATTGTATAACAATAAAGTGAAAGTTAGTGGCCTATTTCAATATGTAGATGAATATAAGGCAACATTTTCTCCTTTGCCAATAATGGAAAGAAGTCCAGCACTTAATTATTCTATTCCTGGCAAAGTCTGATATGTTATTTAAAAAAAATATTAGAATGAACCATGATGACCAAAACCAAACCAAATAAAGTGTATATATTCTCAAAATTGTATTGATCAATCTCATTGCACCTGGTCAAAGGTGTTTACTGATGTGATAAATAGAAAATAAAAAGAGGAATGTGTCTGACAACAAAATTATTCCAACTTTATGGGTGACCGTGTAGCTGTATGCCTTGTACCATGTATAAGCACGGAAAACCATGGTTTAGTCTGAAGCTAACAGTGTTTATGAGTTGTTGCAGTTGTCAGCAGAGCTGTCAACTTTTCAGAAAACCTTGGAGTGAGCTTTGAGGGAAGTTGAGCGGGCAATCTTTTTTTGGCCCTTTCATGGTCGCCACCTTACATCACAGACATTTTATCCAATTTGTACTTTAAGTAAAGAAACATGACTATGTACAGCTTGGGTGTAGGAAGCATTTGAAATGTGGGTGGGACAATATAATGGGAGGGGGGTCTGCCCCCCCCCCCAGAATTCTTTTTGACAAAATAAAAATTTGACAATAATTTTCATTTCCTGTATTCTGGTGCCTTTTAACAGGTGTTTTGACACTGTGATCTGACTATACTGTGAGTAACTGATGGGTAGATTTTGTAATTACATCCAGAGGAAGTGTTTGGCCAAGTATTTGGAATTAGATTTAATAATTAGAGTAATATACAGGTGAGATAGTAATTCGCAAATTCAGATTGTTTTGGGTAGTCTATGCCTTTACAAATAAATGACAATGAATTTGATGGTCCATTGTTGATTTACAGTTTGAAAGTGAACATAGCATAAGATTACACACCTGGGAACGGTATGATATTAATAATAATAATATATAAGTATTATCAAATGTTCAAATAAGTGATGCTCTCCTGATTTTATTGGTCATACCTTGACTGAAATATTTCCCATTCAATATTCCCATTGACAAATTATTCTAAACTGTCAAATCCCTTTCATCACTCACTGCAGCAAAGGATCTCTCTGCACTGTCCCTGCACCTGTCTCTGACTCACTCTCATACACCTAGATGTCAGGAGAGGTGGTGGAGTGACAATTATTTAGTGAGCAGTATCTATTCTTTCACATTTATAATCAGAACAAATGATACTGAATATAAATACTAAATGTAAATACAACTGACTGTAAAGTACCAGTTTGTTAAACTGGAAATGTATCCAAAGCCCTCAGCAGCAGGCCAAAGAGTGCTCCTCAAAAAGTAGAATATTTGTCAATTTTATGATCCAGTTTATAAATGAGTCAGCCAGGCTTTTATTAGTCAGCTCCTGTCTAGGTAGTTAGCTGAAGTGAACTGATTACTACAAGTGATGACTTACTTTCCTCTTCTTTATGTCCAAACATCAAACCAAGAGACTGTCAGCCAAAAACAGACCAGTCCTCTCTACAGTAGCAACCAAAAACAGACCAGTCCTCTCTACAGTAACAGCCAAATAAAAACTAACCACCTCCTTATCTTTTCACTATTAAATAACATAGCATTAGAGCTCTTCACAGTTAGCTTACTGAACAGTCTGTGTAGAGACTTTGTCACAGAAACATAAAGGCGACAAAATACTGATATTTAGTTTCAGTCAGTTAATAATGTCCTGAACATGTTGTGACAGTGTTTGACCCACCTTAAGCTTCCCGGTGTCTGTCATCAACCGAGCGTCTGCAGTGCAGTCTGTGTGTGTGTGTCGGTATCAGTGAAAACATGGAGCACAGTTTCATTGATTTGGGTTTTCTCTCAATAAACAAGTGGAACGGATTCAATATTGAAACTCTGACACAGCGCTCTGAAAGCAGCACTGAGTGGATAGACTGATGTACTGATTATAAACATGGTAAAAGTGTATGGGGGGGTCCAAACTAATAATTTAAAAAAGATATTTCAGTATTATTTTTGACAGCTTGAGAAATAGCAGCATGGCGTGAGTGCGTGTGAATACGGCCATTTGCGTGACTCTCACTCTGATTGCGTGAGAGTTGACAGCTCTGTGTCAGGTTTGCGTTCAATCTTCATGCATTCCTTGTTGCCTATTTTCTTCTCAGGTTTTAGCAAAGATGCAGTGATATTTTTAAGGAAGGGTAATTCTACATTGTCGACAGATAGACAGTTTAGTCAACCCTCAGCTTGGTTTCTGCTGGTAAACTTGCTGGCACTGCATTATTGAGCCAATCAAGTTGGATGTATGTAGACTGCACAATGATTACACCTACTGTATCTTAGGCTACAATGCAAGTCAATATACATGAAAATGTCATCGGTCAAATGTCATTCATCTGCGCTGCTGTAGTGGTAAAGAATTATGCCCGTTTTAACTTAATCACTGGGTTTAGCCCTAGTGCCACACTGATAAGTGCATTGTTTCCTATTGGCTGGTTAGTATACGTGGGACATAGACCACTGGACACCAGTCAAATTGTTAGATGGTCATTTCTGACACAGTCAGAATTTTGTCCCAGGGTATCTTTGGTCACAAGACTGTGACAACAGCTTTCTTTGAACCTAGCTCACAGTGTGATGTAGGTTCACCGTTTTTGAGCCACAACCAAAGATATCGCCACATTTCTTTCACCTTGGACAGCCCAAAATTGCATAGTGTATACCTGACTTAATGTTGGTGTTTCATATGACAATGGGTGGTGGTGTGGCTTGAAAAATATTTCATAAGGAATCATTCTGAGACCTGTTTGTATCTGTGTATTAGATTCATTCTCTTGTCAGTGCCCCTGACCATGGTACTGATTTACAGCTGGAATGGATCCTTGGGTGCCACACAATGGCTGCCCACTGCTCTTCAGGGATGGCTTAAATGCAGAGATCAAATTTCACTATGTTGTACTGTATGTATGATTGTATGTGACAGTAAAACCTGATTTATATTTACATTTTTAAAGAAACATACAATAAGAATGTGACTGTTGTTGAATGGAATAAGATTTAATTTAAATGTGGTGAGCACAGTATCTCTTGTTTGCTACTGTGGAAGAGCTATCTCAGCTTTACAGTAGCTATAAATAAACCAGCATACCATGCTGGTACCGGAATATCACACCACGAGTGCACAATGTAGGATTTTTATCAACCAGGCAACAGAGAAGGTATTTGTTTAATCTCATCTGGATTTGAGGGTTTTTCAAAGATTCCCATTTGTGCCTTTTTTACAGTATCATTTGAGCTCTCCCTCTGTTATGTCAGTGCTCTGAAAAACATCATATTGCTTAGTGATGCATATTGTTATTTTAACACAAGCTAGAAAACCATTTTACCAAATATGGTGGCAGTATTGTGGACAGAGAGAGAATCATAGTTGGAGGTAACGGATGATATTCATCGGCCACAACACTACACTCACCCCCTCAACAAGTACATGTATACTGTTTTGTACACACATGAAATAGTGTATGAGGCAAATAACACAAACTTGACATAATAACCCACAATCACATGCAATCTGACCCTAAGAATTCAGTATTTTAGTATCAGCACAGTTTGAATTATCATGAGATCATACCACCCCCATACTCCACGAATGCTTAAACTTTGAACATATGGCATATAAGAGCATACATTGACTTGAGTTTATTGTTGATATATAGCTGTGTAGTTAACAATAATTGATTGAATGTTATAAAGAAAGTCGATGTGCAGTAACTGTGCTGCTGCTGCTACAGTCTCATGATTCATTTAAGTCGAGAGTCTCTGGTTGGCTCATTTGCCTTACTAATGTCAGCTCAGGAGGCTGTACAGGAAGAAAAGATGTGATATTTACATTTCTGCCATATGTCTGTAATGGATTTATTTTTGGACCCTGCATTAGTCCTATTTGGACTTTATCAGATCATTTTGTAAACAAAGAGACCTCTGACTTCTTGGACAGAGGCACAATCATAACTCAAATCAAAATTGGACATAAGTAAATTCGCATGTGCCAACTTGAGGCACGCTTATGTGGGTATGACCAAATAATTTCTGCAATTTTAGTAATGACCGCGACAAGCACAACCCTGGTGAGGCTCTGCTCTAGAGCAGCATAATTACAGCATTAGTGGAAGGAATGCAGGATCGGCAAGTGAAGCTGAGGCATGCTTAGACAATAGTCAATCACATTTATTCCTTTCCTTAGCAATAAAAGCAATAGAAACTGAACTTAATGAATCAAAAAAAGAGACAACAGGCTTCAGTTCAAGGAAGATAAAACTAATAAGATAAAACCACACAGCACCCCAAATGTATAACAGATTATGGGCTTTTTTGTGTTAGAATTACATGTCAGGAGACATTTAAATTACTGTTGATGTGCAATAAAACATGTTGTAAATGTTGTGTATAGTTATGATTACATTTACATGCACACAATAATGTACACTATGAAAGTGAGATTCTTGTTAGTGGCTGAAAACTTGTCATTGCAATGTTTTTTTATTTATTAATAAGAGGAAATAATACTTTGTGTTGTACTCTTATTCTTTAATGGTTCTCGTCAAAGATTTCTGCGTGGCTGACTGTGGTTAAATATACTGTAAATCTATTCTATTTTAGCCAACCATTTGAAGTGTGATTTTTCAATTTGGAGTTCATGTTTTTTAAACCCATGTTCTCATGGATCCCCACATAGTTTGGATGGCAGAGACGGAAGTCCTGGCAACATTTTAACTCTAACTTTAGCCAATTAAAACCTCCACACCTTCACCCAACCGCAACCATCTTTTGTCCATAAGTAAATATTATAATTTCTGACCTCATACCCAATTTGTCCAAACATCCAACATCCACATTAATCCAAGCATCTGGTTTTGAATGTCAGCATGTGGAATAGGAGGACAGGGAGATAGAGGAGAGGAGAAAGAGATTGAGGAACAGGGCTTGTTACAGTTAGGTGCAATGACCACATCAAGCGTCCAGGAAACAGAACAGTTTGTCCCAGATATGGAAGGAACAACACAGCTTTCTTCCAACTAAAAATTGTCACAAAAAATCTTGATCATATTTTGTCATTCTACTTCATTTTTTCTTCAATCTGCTCGGTATTTTGTTGTGTAGAGTGCTGCTTGTTAAAAGGGTTTATACTTATCAATTTAATTGTCACCTAGACATAAAAGCTTCAAATACAATTAAATGTTGCTCTCATTCTTTAAGATTGATTTGTACTTGAATTGCTTTAAAAAACACAGTAGTGTAATAAGCAGGTGAGACTTGCCTTGCCCACCATCAAAACAAAACAGGCAAAGTTGCATGCTGGCTAATGTGTGTTAAGTAATGATGGCTTTACAGTATCTGCAAGCAGTTTTTAGGAGAGTTTTGGTATCCATTTCTTGTCTTTCTTCTTGTATCTCTTCTTGTAATAGAATTGTGACAAAACAGGCTTGATTGGAAAATGTCTAATGCATGTTTCTATGCTGCTTAAAAAATAAATCTAGGTTTTGGTATCCCATCTAATCTTATCTAAATGTCCTTAACAATCTTTTTTCACCTTAATGAAGTTCTCACATTTTCAAATTGAGTAACTGTTATATTTCAGGGCACAACACGTCTACTTTCTGCACAAAGGCTGGGATGTTACCTGAGAAAAAAAGGACCTTTTAGCTTTGATTAAATGAGTTCTCAAGACCATGAACTTTGGTTAATTTGTTATTTGCTCTTTTTGAGTGAACTGGAAATTAACATCTTAAGCTCCAAGGGGAGTTCACTACAGATTTGGACACACTGACAGGTAAGGGGGAAAAATCAACACAGAATAGTTACATCTATTATACACTCTCATCCAAGGCGATTGATGCTGACGAATACCCATGGTACAAATTAAAATGTAGTTAAGGCTGAATCTGTGACTTACTAGTTGTAGGGAAGTCATGCTAACCACTGAGCTATACTGCAACCCAAGGCTGTTTAATGTGGTGAGCCAGACAACATTCTATGCTGCATTAAAGGTTATTTTGCCCACATTGATTTCAAAAGGAAATATTCAAGAAAATATTCTTACAGGAGTATCCTTGGTTGCCATTTCCTCCTAGAGAAGACAAACAACTGTCAGGACGATGCCTGCTCTTTCTCCCACTAGCTCTTCTTTTTCTAGTCTGTTTGAATATATATGTTCCAGTTTTAGTTATCTTTAGACCATGCTATGCCACACACCTTTATTCTGTTTTAATCCATTTAAGATCTTATGCTGATTACAAGTGGAGCACTGGCAAAACTAAGCTTCGTCATTTTGGCAACCTGATTACAGGGCTTAAAGTATTCCGGCACCGTGCCGGATTTCCGGCGTGCAGCATTTGGCTGCCGGAAAAAAAAGTATTATATTTTTAAAAAAAGGCCGTCTTGATATCATCACCATCACTTTCGAGTTTATGAGTTCGTCTGCCAATGATATATCTCAAACTAGCATTATTAGCCAATCAGAAGTAGAATGGGGCGGGTCTTGGAAAAATGTGTTTAAACCGAGTCCTGTGCTCCATAGATGCCATCGGCGGGGAATCACATCGGATAATGACTACACGTCACGTCGAAGGAGAGTAGGATGGAGAACAAGTTCATGAATCCTGGGGAAGATGCCCTCCTAGTTGATAAAGGATTAAAAAATAAATGGCGCTGGGCGTGGATAGAAGAGGTCGGAAAAGACGGTAATCCTTTTGGTAGCTGGTGTAAAAAGTTAAGAGAAGCAGGTGCTTGCTTCTGCACTTTATGCCCCAGAAAGCTAGTATACACAACTAGCGGGAAAAAAGTGCTACTACATGAATCAGACCCGGCTCACGGTGCAGCTGTTAGCGCTCTCACACATACAACGCGGTTACCGGGAGCAACAACCACAGCTGATGTACCGGTACATCAATAACTGACCGTGTGTGCGACTTGAAAATACGCGTGTGCATGTTCATCGCAGAGCATGATCTGTCTTTCAAGTTCGCCTAACCCCTGGTAAATTTATGCCAAAAAATAGCTGAGATCGGTCTAATAAGCGGCAACACAGAGTTATAAGGATGCTTTGCTCTCACACGCGCTGCATTTATAGTCACACAAACACACACACACGCTGTCACTCTCTAGTCCGCGCTCTTGCTCGTTCACTCCAGATTCCGGGAGAATACGTCTCATTTACGGGTGTCATGGAGACACTATCAATATGCGGGAGACTCCCAGAAGTTCCGGCCTAATTTGTATGTTATTATTACTCATTGTTGAACAAAACCGCTGTGAAACAATCAGAAAATAAAGCGTTATTGATCTGATTCACCGGCTTCTTACTGTCTCCCTCCCTCTTCATCCATTCTACCTCACTCCACCACAGTTAACACAACATCGTCTTGTAGCCGCTCTCTGACGGAGCAACTCTGTCCTCCATTCAGTGTTTTGAACTTTTATAAATAACAGGGAGGCAAAATAAAGTAGTAGTATTCCCGCATTGAACAGACTGTCTGAGAGCAGAGGAGAGCGTCACCGTCTCACACACACACACACACACACACACACACACACACACACACACACACACACACACACACACACACACACACACACACACACACACACACACACACACAGTGAGTTAGCTGCTCCTCTCCTGTTTGACAGAGACAGCAGTGTAGAGTTTTCTGACTCCGTAAATGTTCAGCTGTCTCCATCTTTCAAAGGCATCTTCTATACATACCCTTGTTTTGTTTCTCAAAATGTCACGATGTATTTGAGAGTCATAACAAGGCTTTTTTGGTTTTGTAACATCAGACATTATCTGCAATGTTCCTACAGTAGCTGCAGCTCAGTGGCAACTGGCAACCTGGATGCTGAAACGCTACTGACTTCGTGATTGGTAGATAGGTGGTGGGTGGTGCATCAGGCCAAAACACAAAATGACAACATAAACATTACTTGTGGGCTGCCACTTTTTATTATGCCACTATATTATGGCTGGACTACTACTGTCAGTGATATCAGTGTTTGAAATAAACATGATTCCTTAATGTCTGGTGACATATCAGGGCCATTTGATGATTACTTGGAATATATTTCTTACATACGGCTACTTTAACCCCTGTGATTAGTGATGAGACATTTTCATGACCAGTTGATAAAGAATCATAAAGAATCATTTAACTACACTTGACCTGATTTTTGGTCCTGTTTATATTTTTTTCATTTTTCTCACCTCTTTGCGTGTACAGTATACAGTTGGAGAGTCCATCAAAGGGATTTTCTGTGAGCCTGTATTAGTTGATAATATACACCAACCAGAGGGATGCTTCACAATGCCGGAATCACTAATTGTTTTCAGTGAATAATATACTTTATTAACCCTGTCTGTTTTGGTTAAACACAGAACTGACTAATTTTTCCTGGATGGAGATGCTAATAACACTCTCCAATTAAAAGATATTAAAATGTTCCTTATAAGTCACACACATATCTGGTTGACGCCGGCAACTGCTCCAAACAATCGTGGCAACTAATCAGTTTTACACCATGTCTGCATTTTAAAATTCACATTAACAGTGCTTGTGAGCCTATGACTTTACCAGTGGGATTAGTTTTGAAATGGCTATTTGACATTCCACCTAACTTGCCACAAAGACATAGCCATCGCCACTGTGGTTTGAGCATAATTTCAATTACTTGTCACAAATAGAGAGGGTGATAATGTGAGCATATGTGTAAAGAATTTAATTTTAAATGATGTGAACTCACACATTTACATTATGCGAGTCATGTCTGTTCCCAGCACAGCTCGCAGACTGCTTTCTGGTGCACAGACAGACCAAATATGATTTAATCTAATTCACTTTGTAAAATTGCACTAAAATTGTACAAATAATTCAGCTTAAACTACACAGTACAAAAAACCCACCATACATTTCAAGCAATTTTTGTCTGTAATTGTGTCCTGAAGATCTTATTTTCTTATAAGTGAAATCAAATAAAAATACACCAGCTTGTTTCCAATATAATTCAGGTTGTTTAATGACTTTTCTAGAATATTGTGTCTGTATCTTAACTGTGAAGAAAATGTCAGGTTGTTACCAAGTGGCAATTTGCCATGACTTGAAGCTGAAGTCAATGTGGAAATACCTTCAAATGCAACACCACCTACAGTGTCTGGATGATGCCTCCAATTAACTCCTATTCAAAAAACGTTAGCTTATTTCTAAAAATATCATTTTTCTTAGTGAGTCATTACAGTCTCAATCCTTAACTTCAAGCCCTCTAACGAGTGTGCTGGTGGCCATTGTGGACATTATTGACAGTCTGTGATTGACAGTTTGTTCACCGGATGCTCTCCCTGGCACCAGTAGTTGTACTGAGTTGGACAATTGTTGCATTTCAGTAAATTTAATGTTGTTTGATTTAGATATCCTGTCAGTACAATTTAACTAAAGTAAACAATGCTAGCCCAAATGTACACTGATGAGTGTTCTTAGTAAGCTAGCATTCACTTCAGTCTGAGGTAGTGCGTGTGTTTCCAGAATGTGAAAGGCAACAACCCACACTCCTTAGCTGCACTGACCATAAGCTGCAACTCTGGGCTTCAGACCAGTTCCAATGCAAACCACCACAAACCACACCTCCCTACGTCCATATTTATATACAGTCTATGCTTGTTAAACTAAAATAATATCATTGGAATGGTAGTGGACGATAAAAGTCTTACTGAACTGGCAGATTTCAGACTTTAAGGCACAACTACTGACAAAAATGTCTTGATTAGGAGACTCCTGCATAAAACTACAGAGCATATAGTGGGGCTGGGCAATATATCGATATTATATTGATATGGTGATATTAAACTATATATTGTCTTAGAATTTTAGAATTTTAAATCTTAGAATCGTGATACGGCAGAAGTGTTGTCTTTTCCTGGTTTTAAAGGCTGCATTACAGTAAAATTATGTACTTTTCTGAACTTATAATATATTTGGTCAAATATATTGTGATATTTGATTTTATCTATATCGCCCAGCCCTAGCATGTAGTGTGCATGACATTACGTCTCATTTATGGAGACAATGTGTAGGGGTAAGTTTAAACCTTGCAATAATGGAGACACAGTTTCAAAAATGTGGAGCAACTCAGTTAATGATGAGAGAGGTGTTTCTCGTGTGTTGTGTCATGTTGTTCATTTCTCATTGCAGGCTTGAGTGTTTTATTTCACCAGCCTGCTCGTTGTCACATCTCTCACCTAGTCTTGAACCGATATCATGACTTCCTCTTAGTGGCTTGTGACACGTAAATAAATTGAAGTGAAACATGTCATGTTGAAAGGCCTCCACCATGTCAGCCTGGTTTTGTTCTTTATCTCAACAGTAGACGGGAGCTGCTGTGTGGCTTCGCTGTGACAGGCAGTGGTGCCAATGAGCTACTGCCATCTAGACTCATCATTCCCCCCTCAACCTACTTTGCCGCTTTGACAAATGTGTCTGCCTTGTGTCTTCCATTTCAGAGGGAGCCCCTCAGTTGTCTTACTCATCAGTGAATAAACACACAAGCCAGTTCTGAGGCGCTTTGTTTTAGATGGATCGTCACTGTATTACTAATGAATTGGTAAGTCCTCTCATTCTTATGGGATTATTATGAGCAGACTCAGAAGTTACTGAAGATAACAATTGAAATGTTTTAGGTTAGTAAAAAGAAAAAGAGACCTAAACCAAATGGATATTGAAAATGCCTCATTCAGGTTCAGTATTCAGCATGTCTTGGTATAATATACACAACTATACTGAAGAAGTACATTTTCTACTCTGTAAATTAACGTTTTATTTCAAATTGTAGATGTGAGTTGTTCAACATATCTCTGGTTTCTTATTAATCTTTGTCGTTCTTGACATCACTGCCAACTTGATATATTTGCAAATGTCATGATGTTGTGACAGTTGCTCTGTGCCACACTTACCCCCCCTCCCCCCAACACACTCTCGCCCCCCTGTTTCAGGTGTCCCGTTTCCATGGCAACAGGTTTAGGGACCATGGAAATACTGTTCTTGATAAATATAACTAAGAACACATATATGAAACAACAGAACCACCTTGCAAATAGAGGCTTTCACAACTGTGTCTAATTGGTCTTTTCAGTTGAATTTACTTCATCAGCTTACTGTAAATTGCAGTGCAGGAAAGGGCTGTGGTTCACTTATTGGTGTGCATGTATCTTATATATTTTTTCACGTACACGTTTAGTCTGATTGCATTTTCACATCAGGTAACAAGGTATAATATTCAGAGACATATGGGTGTCATTGCAAATGCTATTTTCCCCATCTATGCACTACAACACTTAATTAGTTAATTAGTTATTCGGACATTACGTATGTGAGAACGCAAATGTTTAAATCAGTTGGACGGGACATTAAACATACCCTGCAAGCTAGTACAAAGTCTGTGTAATGTCTGATTGAGCCCATGTGTGAATGGAGCAGGTCATTTTCCAAAGAATTCACAGTGAATGAGTGGGAGTGTTGATGACGTTTAATCATGCAACTTGACCGAAACTGGAGGAATACAAACATCTGAGGATGAAGAAGGACGGTCTGAGAAACTCCAATGAAAAAATGTGTAACTGGAGACCGACAATTTCAAGGAACAGCAAGAGACCTGATTGTTTATGACCAAATTATTATATACCTGGCTACATTATTTGCTTTTTACTTGATGTCCTGCCTCCTGCACACTCTACTAAGGCAGCACCCCTTACCTAAACCAAATAGACTAGGTGAGAATGCGTCTGACATGGACACTCTCCTGTTGTGTGCTACATGTGAGAAAAGGTAACTCAAATGAGAGTTCATATGAGAAAACTTATGAGAGGAACATAGTCTGTGCTAAGTGCAAAGAGTGAAGAGTGCCACCAGGTTGCACTCTAGCGTATCTATAGATTGATGAGTTACATGTTTATCTCTACCTGCCCAGCCTCAAATACTGTAAAATGACCTGAAAAGTTGGACACAGTTATAAAGCATTAGTAGATTTATGCTCAGGTGTCCATGTGCAAAGCAGTCTCCCAGTCGTGTGAAATCTAGTTTTTATTATAGAGTGGGCAGCACTTTTTTTTCTTGCAGTGAAAACCTCAAACAGCATCTGTATCTCGGTGGAAGAGCTTCACTCTTCACACAAAAACTTTGCCTCATTTCCTGCACACTCTCACTTTCACAGCAACTTTTTCAAGTCCAATCCGATCGAATGAGCACTTTCCTCCTTTTCTCCTTCTCTCCTCTTTTCTTCTACTTTCTTCTGAGGTGAGGGTTGGTAGTTACCGTGTATTTTTAACTGAGCTGTATTGCCTTTTAGCTTTAGACTCAGATGCATTTTTTTCCCCTCATGCACAATGATCCTTTAGCTCTTTCTTGTTCGCTGGCATTCCTCAGGGGATAGAGCTACAGCGGCTGAAAAAAAAAACTTTTCTTAACTACAACTAAGGCATGTGTTAGGAAAGTTGCAGCAAAGAAGTCTGTGCTGGGATATCATCTCACAAGGGTGTCTGTAACATATGCAGGGACTGGTGTTATATACTTGCTGAGTTGCTCAGTGTGTCTGAGTGCCATGTGCTGTGTGTTATGCATGAGAGCGTTTTGAGAACATGCCCAGCTGGTGCCATCTTCCATGTCTTTTTGCAAGCAACTGGTGGCGTACGGATGGTTTCAAATAATCCAGTGCTGACCATATTTCCCTTAAACATAAACCTGAGACAGAGAGCCAAGCAGCCTCGAGGTCACATTTATGTCACTACAGGTAAGGGAAGATAACCCAAATAACTAAATCATAATGCACCACCTTCAGTACTGCGTAGGTGGAAATGCAAGCAAATAGGAGGAAGGAAATGCGGCTTCACTTTGCCAGCACAAATTGAAGCAAGTATGTGATCAAACCTCCATCTCAGGCAAGAAATGTGTCAAAGGAAAAAGCCGGCTTCAAAGAGGACTCTATCCTTTCACCTAAAATTTTCTCTGCTCCAGTTTGGGTTGTGGTCTATGATACTGTATGTGCACAATAAATTATTCAGTAGTATTCTCTCTAGAGAAGACATTGGTCAATACTGACTTCAAAGTGTAAAATAAATGGGATAAAATAAGGTGTCAAAAAAGCTAATTTTAAAATATATTTTGAAGTATATTTTCAAGTAACCTGGACTGTTTTCTGTCATTAGTTTTTAAAGAAATCAGTAAGATGTCATCATTTTAATGGATGTGTTCAATGTAATGTAGAATAACTGCTGTAACATGTGATGACCACTGACCATGTTTACATGTTGTATATTTCAACATGTTTATAATAGGTTATAGGTTATTAGATCGCCTCAAACAATTTTTAATCTTGCCCTGTAGAGTAAGTAGGCTATTGTTAGTATTGTAAAATCAGCATAGTATATTGTAACTGTTAAAATGGCTAACCACGTTTGAATACTGCATGAATGTTTGTGGCTTGCCATCTACCTCCAGAATATTTATATATAATTTCCTGTCTTTCTCGCCTGTTAATTCCCTAGTAAAGAGAAAAAAGACAAAAGTAAAAACATTCCTTATTATGTGGCTCTTTAAGGACACCAGCCTTGTCATCAGCTAGTGGCCATTGTGGGACAGGATGGGAAAAAGACACTTATGGATACTTTCTTTCAGCAGCAACTTCATTAATCACACCCCCGATCAATGGCTACAAAGGAAACAGGGGCTGCCCAGTGCTTTCCTCTGACAAACAACACATAGATTTTCCCTATTCCACCTCTTACTTGTTCTGTCTTTGACCCAGTTTGTCTCTAATGTGATTTTACTCTCTGCTGAATACCCAAGTGTGAAAGCTTCAACGCTTCAGAGGAAATACTAGAAAGAATAATCTACAATGTCCATGAAAAGCCATTAGCCCAAAGTGGACAATAACAAGTGCTAAACACTAGATTATACAGTATTATACCAGGGTTTCTTGATTTTTGTTCTGCCCATGCATGTGTCTGTACACACACTGCCACTGTTAGTTTCCTTTTTGAAGATGCTTAGTATGAGTATCAAGTAAATGCTGAAATGCAAAAAAGTGAATTTTATAAAGGAAGATGATATCGACACAACTGAACATGGAAGAAGCAAGTTTACACTCATAAATATCATGCCATTGTTTATAGTGTCAGTTTCATACTTATAATGGTGCCATTGTACCATAACACTGATAATAATGCCTCTTTTCTGCTGATTATATCTTATCCTTTGTTGGTGTTGTGGATTGTCTCACTTCCCTTCAACTCAGATAAATGTTATGGGTCCCAGAGCTGGCCAATGAGCCATGAAGCACGCCTGATTAATTG
Organism: Scomber scombrus; assembly: GCF_963691925.1. Taxonomy (NCBI): domain Eukaryota; kingdom Metazoa; phylum Chordata; class Actinopteri; order Scombriformes; family Scombridae; genus Scomber; species Scomber scombrus. The sequence continues at coordinate 20,969,235 of NC_084977.1, read as the reverse complement.
AAAAATCTAAAGAGATAAAGACCATACTACTGCTAAACCAAGGAACACAAAATGGTAATGAAGAGATACAGGCAGCAGTGCAAAGCTAATGGGTAAAAAAACAAAAAAAACTCAATAATAAACCTGAGTTAGATGTTTGTGGAATATGTAGATGATTTCATAATAGCATACTGCATATACTAGGACACTTAACATACTCTATCACAATACTAATATTCATTGATGTAATAAAAAGAATGTTGGTATCGGCCGATTCTGCAAAACTTCAGATCACATTCAAAATGTTTTGAGTATTTTTCAAATGTATTCTACCTGCAATATCGTCACATGCCAATCACCCAATCACAGTAAGATTAATGTTAGGCAACTTAGATACTTTGCAGCATTTTCATTTTATGTAAGGTAGAGGTGAACAATACCATAAAATGCAATTTACATCAATTTCCAAGTAATTCTGGGGCCAGATTCACCAACATTGATATGGTTCTTGACTTGTATTAGCACTGAATGTTGACATTATACATAACGTGCTATAGAGTTGTCCAGTATGAATGTAATTCCAAGATAATGGGTTATTATCTCCTGAAAGTAATTCGTAATGTACTTAAAAGGTCGTAAATACCATTTCAGTTGTTTATTTGACACATTTCAATCAAGACAGATTTTTTTGTTAGAGATTTTTAATGAATATCTGTGAAGAAAGAAAAGTTCGACAACCAGATTAACAATGTAATACACTCAAACACTTCCTTCTAAAATAAGACCGAGGCATCCTCACGTTATTGGTGTTCTATCAGAAGCTCCATGAACCCCTGCAGATGTCCTAATGAACACGTAGTGCTGCTACTGTAGAGTTACTGAAACAATTCAAAGACATGCAGCAAAGGTTGATCAAAATCCAAAAGTGCCTGAAAGCATGTTCAAAGAAACAACTTCCCGTTGAGACACCTGCACGCTGTCAATGATCCACACTGTTCTATACTTTATATGGATCTTTTGGATGAAAGATAGAGAAATGGAAGGTTTGATAAGCCTTCTGCCACCCTTAGTTAAGATTTCTTCTAGTGGTTGGTACCCCGGGGTGTAGCAGCATCTCTGACATGGATTTAAAGGCAGACAACATGTAGAAATCCTGGTGATTTTTACTTGCTCTCACACCCACTACCCTCCCAGCTTTTCCGTCTACTTTATCACCTCATTAGTGTGCATCCCTGTAGGATTCTTCAAGGTATTGTAGGTGTAACACATCCAGTTGCATGTTCTCAGCACAGCCACTTTATGTGTTCCCTGCTGTCTGTGGGCGATCCCAGTATTCACGCACTGTTGTGGTACACCTGGAGCAATGATCATGTGAGACACAGTATGAACTACAGTATTGGAACATTCTAAATGCAGGTTGTGCAGGAAAAAAAGCCAACAGGTTTCAAACAGAAACAGTCTCCCATGACCCACTATGGCTCTTTAATCCCCTCTCAGGAGAATGTGCCCCTTCTACTTACATTCAAATAAAACAAAACACCAGGGGACCAGAGTTATGTAAGAAGCTGTGTACAGAGCAGTGGTTTGACAGCAGGACCTGTCAGATGGCATCTTTATTATGTTTCATGAGAAGTCCTGTAGGACTACACAAGCATCTGTTTCCTCTCTTTGCTGCCACCACACTATAGAAATGAGCCAACTTCACCCATTTGACAGAAGAGGACATGATTTAAGGAAACAATGCAGCCCAGACAAATTTCTTAGAACGAAGTGGAAGTAAGTGCATTGTAAATGTGTTGTTGGAGTACTGTGTTTCATGTGTTTGACTTTACATTCATAGCAACAATCTCGAAGCGGTTTAGCTTATTTTTGTCGATTATAATACATTTGTCAATTATAATAAATTATAGATCACATAGACCAGGCAGTGGAATGGCTTTATAGGCTTGAAAGAATTGTGTTTCTAAACCTGTGCTTAGCAGTGATTAAAAAAGAATGTGAGAAGATAATCAAACTAAGGGAGGTGGTGTGTACTGAGAAAAGAAAAACCTTACGGTACCCAAGTGGAAAGACAGTGAGACTTGAATGACCTAAACTGACCCCAATTTTATCAGATTGCAAACAAAACAGTTGACAGGCGTTGTTTTTAAAAAAAAAACTGTAATTTAGACCACATCATGTTACTTTATTTTTCCCTCATTGCAAAAGCTTTTGTCGAGTTTAAAAGGGGAACTTTACTTATATATTTAGATATAAAGCCTTGAATGTAGCTGAAAAGTTTCCTTTACATATATAATTTATTCATCTATTGTGCTTTAGAAGATTTTCAAAATGCAGGCTCACTATAGGAGATGTGGTCTCTCAGTGTTTCAAATTGAACAAAATAATATCCATACATGTGACTCATAAAGGGCACCTGCTCATGGGTTCCTGATGGGAGTGTTTTCCCAGCAGTTGGTTGAAGATCAGGGCTGAAAACGGAGCAGCAGCTCAGTGGGGGTTCACATGTGGAGTTTGTGAACATGAAGGCCCAGAACGTCGGTTTCAGGGCCTACTTCAGCAGCTGCAGGGGAAGCAGAGGGTGTGGGCAAGAACACCGAAGCACCAACCAGGATTCACTCAGAAATAATAAAATTTCAAAACACCATATAATCATTAAATTATGGTTATGGTTATCCATACACTTTTAGCATTTTGGAGCATATTTAATCATCAGTTTATCAAACTATTTACGTGTACTTGATCACTGGCAATCACTGCCCACAACTGAAATCATTATGAAGATAATTGAAGGCCTGTGGAATTGTTAATATATATAGCATCAGGTTTACCTTGAAAATATTCATCATTAAGTAATTTGACTGTCTAACTTTTGGATTGAAATCTTGAAATACATAATCTACAGTATACGTTTTAGAAACACACACACACACACACACACACACACACACACACACACACACACACACACACACACACACACACACACACACACACACACACACACACACACACACACACACACGTCGTACACATCCATAGGAAAGTGAACCTCCCTATCTACACTTTAAGATTGCTACCTTTTGTACTTGAAGAAATTCCTTTTGTACTTTGAAAGAAATTGTCACGGTAGCTGTCTGAAACTGTGTTCTTTTATATTTTTTCTGAGGGTTGAGACTTGCCCACTCGGCAGGGGGAAAAAAAGTTATAGATTTTTCTCATATTGCGTTTATGGACATATAGCAACAACATCAAAACAAACAAATACAACTTAAAGCCACTACTGCCGGGCAAGTGCTTCCGAATTGATTTCATGTTAGTTCACTCTAGAACTCAGATAAACAATATGCATTTTAGTGTTTCTGTTTTATGTTAAGTTCAACAAAAAGAATGCATTATAAGGCATTCTGATTTTGGTGGTTGAAGCCATACATTTGTTTAGGTTCAGTTTAGGTTCATATTTTTTAAATTGATGTTTATATTCAGAACAACATTAAATGAGTGAGGGGTTTATAGGTGTTTGGTGACTTGTTGAATTCAGGTGTTAAGATATTCTACTTAAAACATGAATCACAATTTGAACATACAACATATACAAATATATAACTTAAGAAATATAAACTCTATAAAATTAGATGAACTGCTTAAAGGTTGTGGCAATCTTGCAAAGACTGATTCTACATGTCTAATACAATGCTGATGATGAAACATGTACTACTGTACAATGAGAGGTTAATTTCCCAAGTGATGATTAAGTCCTATACTATGCTTCTCTGCATCTACAGTAGTTCATCAAAATGGAAATGACTGGTTGAATTTAGGCATACATTTATCTCCTGCTAATGTTTATAGCCAGCTGTCTGCAGCTGTCCTCTACAGCATTTTGTCTGAATTCTACATGTTTTACCGCTCCACAGTCCTTTCCCTCTAACCCATGGAGATATCACCAGTCCTCACCTTCTCCTTCCTTATGCTATTTTTACCAGCTTCAAAGTGAAAGTTGATAGTATTCAAAATGTTTTACCTCTTGCTGCATTTACTCTTCTGTAGCTCCTGTCAGTCCTATTTTATCTTGGTTTTTACCTCCTTGACCTCTTTCTCCCCTAATCAAGTCCTGAAACTTGTATCCTCTAGCAAAGGGACACCCTGAACTCTTAACCCAAACCCTGTTACTCTTCCAGGTCACTGCTGCTCGCCAGCTCCCTTGCCTTGTATTCATATCAGCTCCTCAGTTATTGTACATCTGGTTGTGATCCAGCTGTCTTCATGTAAGCAAGACTTATTCTACTCAAGAAGCCACCTTTTGACACTGCTTATATCTAAGACTTCAGACTACAGGCAAGGGTTATTGCTTTAATGTCTTTCCAAGCACTGGTTTGAAACACACAACGTACTTGACCTGTTTGCCCAACCTGACCTATCTCTTTCCCCCGGCATTCAGTCTTTGGCCGCCCTCCTGTTTCTGCTCAGCCATTTCATCATGTCTCAGATTGTTCAGTACAAATTATCCTCAGTCGTTAGTTAGAATTCATTGCTGCAAGCCAGGCTGATATCTTGCGTGGACATTCTCCAATAACTAACTAACACCAAAGTACTGTGTCCCCTTTATTGTAGAGGATCAGAATAAGGATTGTTTACTGCTATCTTCTACCAGTCACACAATGCTGCCAATATTCCACTCTGTACAAAATGTATTGGATTGAATCAAACTTTATGTTTATGTAAAACATTTGTTGCTTCTAGTTCATGTTCTTCTCATAGTGTCCCTGAAACCATTTCAACAATTTTCTTCCTACCCTCATTACACTAGTTTCCAATAACTACTAAAAACACAACCATTGACAAAGGCACAGTGCCTCTATACCAGTCATTTAATCTTACACTGCTTTCTACTTCTGCTTTTGCCTTCCTTGCTTTTATCCCTGAGACAATTAGTCTGCACTCATTGATCTCCTGGTACTTGAGTGTAAAGATTCTCAACAGTCGCAACTGTACAACCAAAACTCCAGCTGATATGACTCTATATCGTGAGTTAAAAACCAGCTACACCCTCAACCTTAAGCAACACACACTGTTTTGTTAGACTGACATCATCTGATCTAGTGAAAAAGGTATTCTCAATGGTTTGATTATACCACACTAACAAATAGTTGGCTCTTTAGCTCTGGTATTGGGCATGTAGCACACTGTGGGTCTTTTTAAGCAGTTTTTAAACTGAGATGTTTACATATTCACTGTTGCATTTACAGTGAATTATGTAAGAGATTAATCTGATAAATAATTCAGTTTTGTGCTATAATGTGACTATAACTCCTACTATTCCTACTACTGCTCAACAATGCCACAGTGTAGGCTTCATTATTAAGCCATGATTATGGGGTCATGTTTCTAATTATAAAATTAAAGTGGCCACTGCAGATTTGCAGTGTTGTCTTGTATATGCTATTACTAATCCTGGTTGGATTCATTCCTCATGAGAGCAGTATCAATTACGTTGATTATAAAGCCCTAGCAACTAAAAAGTAGCTTGGAGTGCCTGTTGCTAAGCTTCTGCTGCACACTATGATATTGCTTTCTCTATAAATAGGTTTATCTTTGCTGAGGTCAAACAGTTTGATTCACATATGTCAGCAAGCAGTACCTTTAAAAGATTTACATTTACATTTTAGTTATTTAGTTGGCACTCTTACCTATAGATTTCAGGCAGAATTAGTTAAGTTGTAAAGAGGCCATTTCATTAAAATTTGACTGCATTCACGTTTCAAATCCTTATTCTATTCTGCACCCAGATTAATTTAGTCAAAGTCTAACTTAAATTCCAATTGTGGTTTTAACCCTAAAAAACCCCAACTGTGCATTAAGTCTTATACCAGATGTAAATCCAACACCCACCTTATCGGATGCAATAATACCAAAAACACAAAAGTTTCCTATTCACACCTCTCAGAATGGATTTATCTCATTTGGAGTTGAACTTTAATTTATTGTGAGGGTAATTTGAATTGTATTTCTTATCAACAAGAATGTGCCAAGAGAAACAGATTCAGGTGATTTGGAAGAAAACTACATTCACAAATTACTCATTACATTGCTTCACCTTCACATTGACTTGTGAGTCCTTCATCTATAAATAGGCTTATCCCCAATAGGGTCAAGTTACTACGCTCCCTTTTGGTCATCCAAGCAGCAGTTTATTTTTTAATTGGATGTCTCCATTCTTTTTCCCTCTCACATGAAAGCTGCTTTATTTCATGCAGTGTGTACTTACAGCACCGCACCAGTGGACCTTATAGCAGTTGTGATTGGCTCTTTCTTTAATCAAACAACCATCTGGAGGCCTGCTAATGGGCTTAATGATTATTGCCTTGCATTTACATTTAATGAGTGCATGTATATGCAGGTGCACACATACACAGATATAAACATGTACAATTTTTTTCTCCATCAAAAAAATCCATGCATTTTGAATAAAATTATCTCTTAATTATAATTACTGTAACCTGTAATTCATTCATGTTCATTCAATGTTTTATTTCAGTGTCTTTTGATACATGCACTGTAATAACTTCTATGATAACTGGAACTTGCATCATTTTGTCATCTGCAAAACTAGTATCACAGCAACTGAACTGTGTTATTTTTAACCCTAAATTACTTGATTAGGGTGTCATATGGCCTTCATACATGGCCCTGTCCTTTAGAGGCACAGCATCCCAACTCCAAGGGTCTGAGGTGGAGCCCAGAAACAATCATCTCAGTGGCCTTTTGTGCTATCAGCAAAGCAAGATGGGGACTTAATTTGCCATGAAAATTTATATCTCCCTTTTCCTTGGCTCCTGGTGTTCTCCCTTCCCCACCACACACATAGCAGTATGGGTATTCCTCTTTCTGTGGGGCAGCAGCCGCCATCTCCGACACACCACATGTTTTATTGCCCACTTAAGCATAATGCTCCACTCCTTTTTGATATCGAATTATTTATTTATTTTCCTGTGCTGGCTGTAAGCCCCCATGAACGATTGGGCGCCTCGGGCCTGCTGCGACATGATCTCTGGGGTATTAAATATATTGCCGACATTTGTTTCCCACCTCTAAGTGGATCGGACGACACTACAGACAAATACTCATCCTCCAAAGTAGAAGAGCCTCGGCAACAAAACAAGTATGTCCTCTGCTCCATAATCCTTATTGCATCTAGCTGTCTGGTGGGGGTATAGTGGAGGAATAGAGGATTTTTATTATCAGACTCAGATTGTTTTGTGTTTGCCCAGTATGGATTTTGCACAAGACTTGTGACTTTGCACAAGTGTAGAGACTCTGCATCTTTTATTTATTATTTCAAAATTTCCCATGGCATGATAATCTTCAAACTTTTTATCAAGATTTCTTAATATTGTTTTCTAACAAATATAATCATTGGAGTATTTTAAAAAGACATTCAGACAGCTTCCTGCTTTCTTACAGTGCAGACGCTTTGCTGCATTTCTCTGGTGATATTCTTGTTTTTTTTCCTGTGAGAAATTATGAACAACAGCTGCTTAATACTAATAGATCACTGGGACTGTAAATGTTGTAGATATGGTGGGCTATTGCCATATTTCAACATTTTTATGACCTCAGTACATGAGCCTTTACTGCTGTGACTGGTACTTTGCTAAAGCTTATTAGCAACAAGATGCTACCCTTCCACACAGACAACTTGCACAAACTTCTACAGAAGATTGCAGTGCTGGAAACCAAAATTCTGTTAGAGACAAATGTGGAAGTGAATGGCCTATGTGGGAAGGAAACCACTTTACCATGGACTCAAACAACCAAGTGTGCAACTGGAGAACACCAATGCTGTAGGAAACTGGATCTCCACATGATGAACTGGATAACCTCTCCTCCTCACACAGCAGGGTAAGGACTGAGAGTAACTCTTCAATAGCAAGGACCACACCCACAACATGATGCACTTGAACGATTTATTAAGAAAACGATTGATGAGCATAGTTCTTCTGTTGCCGACTGCGATGTGGGGAGACTCGTAGAAGTCGAAGTAGAAGGGCAGCGAGGACCCCCTCAGGACCCTATGGAGAGGCTACAGGGAAAGCTAATTACTCTGATTGTGGGTGACTTTGCTGTAAAATATGTAAGAAGCATTTGCAGTATAAACACCAAAACACTCTGCTTTCACAAGGACATGATCTCTGACATGACAGTAAGAATCCTGCACATATCATGGCTGCACATCCAACTGTGAAAACCATCATAGTGTACAAAGGGATTCAGCAGGTTGTTGGCACTGAACAAGTCTTTCAACTGCATGTACCATCTATTCAGTGCACTTTATTGACAATTTCAACTTTTTCTGGGACTGCAGACATCTTTTAATCTCTAATCTATTTTACTTACCTAACCCATCTGTTCCCTCTGCCAAGGACAACAGACAAGAGAAATCAAAACGAGAGGACAAGTTGGCAGAAACCTTGAAAGTTAGCTACCTCAGCCCTTGCCTGAAAAGAGCTTTCAACGTGTGAGTTATCAGAACCAAGAACAAAAGGAGTCTCAACCCTACTTAGCAACAACTGCCTGTGAGGATTCACCTCCTTCACCCCTCAAATCCCATCCAGGTCATCTTCCTCACCAGTCCCCCTTTCTTCCTCCTCCCTCTCTTGGTTACCTGACCAGATGGAAGCGCTGGCCACACATACTCTGTCCCTGCTGTCACTAGCCCACTATGGCCTTTGTTTTGATAATGTGTGTTGTATTGCATAAAATGGAATTTACTCTGATCATATGCACTTAGTAATCTGGGCACTTGTGCCAACTATTGGGCTATTATATATAAAAGCAGTCTAAGCATTACAGTAACATGCTCCAGTAGCACTATCCAAATAATGGTGATGTTTATATGCAATTGAGTATGCCTGAAAACCTTCAGTCATGTGTTTATTCTTCAAATGATGAAAAGAAACTCAGAGACAATGTCATGTTTTAGCCTGTATAGATCCAGTGTGTGATTGTGTGCATGTTTCTTTTAAAATGAATGGCATTGTTGTTTCTTGCTGATTGCAATTATATTGTTCGAGGAAACCCCTCCTGTGTCAGTAGCCTCAGAGCTTCTATCCAGCAAGGCTTACATTTAATTTGTCTCCTTCTTCACTGATAAAATTCAGAAAATTGGACATGCAGTCAATGTTAAATTTATCTGATCAACCATAAAAACTTAGAGGATATTATAGACATCTGAAATCCTCCTCCTGCTACCTTGATATTATGCCATCAGGCTTTTTCAAAAATGTTTCAAATTGCATGGCCTCAGATCTTTTTTCTCTCAAGTTTTTCCCAAAGGCCCTGACAACTGCAATCATCAAGCCACTCTTACAAAAGACCACCTCATAAATTAACAATTATAGGCCCACATCAAACCTCAAGGTTTTAAGTAAAAATTTAAAAAAAGCTGTTTTTCAACAGCTGAACAACTTCTTGGCAATAAACAACAGTTTTGTTGTCTTCCAGCAGTAGTTTGACCAAACCACTCCTGTTAATATTAACAGCCTCTTTTGCTCTCCACACAGACTGCTTACCTGCATGCAACTCAAATGTGATTGAACATAATTGACTCATGCTCCTTGGACTAAATGGACTAAAACAAAAAACAAGTATGCTTCTGGTACCAAAATCTTGTCCCATTGCCTACAGATTCTGCATTCATATGCAGATATCTGATTATAGAGATAAGATCACCTCAGAAATATATATATTTGTTTTTACTGTTATAACAGCCTCTCAGAAATGCTAATAAATGAAACCCTATACATTGTTTGGCTGAGGGTAGTGGAACAGTAGTTATAACTTAAAAAGCTAGAAGAAGGACTGTACAGAGTGCTTTGGTAGCCAAGTGGTTACTGCGCATGTCGCATAATCACAGCATCCCTGGTTCGACTCTGGCAAGGGATCTTTGCTGCATGTCATTCCCCTCTATCTCTCTCCCTGTTTCCAGTTGGCCTCTATACCACCCACTGTCAAATAAAGGCCAAAAAATGCCCCAAAAACATAATCTACAAAAATTAAGAAAAAGCTAACAGGACATTAACTCTGTGTAACACCTGATGTATTAATTACTATTAATTGTTTGACAAAATTACTGGCCGATTCAAAGAACTGGAACCAAGGTTAGTAATTAATTTAGGCAAGGCAAGGCAAGGCAGTTTTATTTATATAGCGCATTTCATACACAGTGGCAACTCAATGTGCTTTACATAAAAGAAACATTTAACAGAAAAAATTGAAAAAACATGGAATTTGAGAAATAAAAATAAAACCCAATCATCCAACACATACATACCCCCCCCCCCCCCCCCCCACACACACACACTAATAATAAAAACAAAGTACAGAAACATAGAAAGAGAGAATAAAATACTATAATATTGAGTATTAAAAATAAGATTGCAGCATAAAATAATGATTTGCTTTAAAATCATTAAAAGGACATAGAGTGCAAATGAAAGATTAAAATTTAAAGTGCTTTGAAATAAAGAGTTCAATCATAAGCACAGGAGAAAAGAAGTGTTTTTAACCTGGATTTAAAAATATTCACAGTTGGGGCTGATTTCAGTTCTGCCGGTAGTTTGTTCCAGTTGTGTGCAGCATAACAGCTAAAAGCTGCTTCACCATGTTTAGTCTGAACTCTGGGCTCCACTATCTGACCTGAGTCAGTAGATCTCAGAGCTCTACTGGGTTTATATTCTACTAACATGTCATTCATGTATTCTGGACCTAAACCATTCAGTGATTTGTAGACCAGTAGCATAACTTTAAAATCTATTCTATAGCTGACTGGGAGCCAGTGTAAAGACTTTAGAACTGGAGTAATGTGCTCCGATCTCTTTGTTCTGGTTAAAACTCGAGCTGCAGCGTTCTGAATGAGCTGCAGTTGTTTAATGCTTTTTTGTGGGAGTCCAGTCAGAAGACCATTACAGTAGTCGAGTCTACTGGAGATGAAAGCATGAATCAACTTCTCCTGGTCTGTTTGAGACATAAAACCCTTCACTCTGGATATGTTCTTAAGCTGATAGAAGGCTGTTTTGGTGATTGATTTGATATGACTGCTGAAGGTCAGATCTGAGTCTATCAGCACGCCAAGGTTTCGGACTTGGTCGCTAGTTTTTAGAGAGAGTGACTCGAGATGTTTACTGACAGCAATCCTCTTCTCTTTATTGCCAAAAACAATTACCTCAGTTTTGTCCTGATTTAATTGAAGGAAATTTTGGTTCATCCAATTTGTTACTTGCTCTAAACAGTGACACAATGACTGTATTGGACTGTAGTCATCCGGGGACAGTGCTAGGTATATCTGCGTGTCATCTGCATAACTGTGATAGTCTACATTAGAGTTCTGCAGAATTTGACCCAAAGGCAGCATATATAGACTGAACAGAAGGGGTCCAAGAACTGACCCCTGAGGAACTCCACATGTCATAGCAACTCGATCGGATTCATAACTTCCAATGGTCACAAAATAACTCCGCTCCTCCAAGTAGGACCTGAACCATTCTAGGACTGTTCCGCTGAGTCCTGCCCAAGTTTCCAACCTGTTCAACAGTATACTGTGATCCACAGTGTCAAACGCAGCACTGAGATCCAACAGGACCAGAACTGACACCTTGCCTGAGTCAGTGTTTAACCTTATGTCATTTAAAACTCTAATAAGAGCTGTTTCTGTACTGTGTTGAGGTCGGAAGCCTGATTGAAATTTGTCAAAAAGGCCACTGGAGTTCAAGAAATTGCTGAGTTGATTAAAAACCACTTTCTCAATGATCTTGGCTATAAAAGGAAGATTTGAGATAGGTCTGTAGTTGGTTAACATGGAAGCATCCAGCGTTCTCTTTTTTAAGAGTGGCTTAATGGCAGCTACTTTAAGGGGTTTAGGAAACGTGCCTGATTGAAGTGAGCTATTTATTATTTGTCGCAAATCTTTTTGGACAGAGTTCACAATAGTTTTAAAAAAGTCTGATGGCATTTTGTCAAGACAGCATGTTGATGGTTTTAGATGCTGAACTGTTTCCTCTATGGTTTTTTGGTCAACTTTTTTAAATTCTGACATCGCAGTTGAGTTATTCCTGGGAGGTCTTAGGGATTGCGTCTTTTTATTGTTTTGTTGATTTGGGTTGATATTTAACCTTATGGACTGGATTTTTTCACTGAAAAAGCAAGCAAATTCATTGCATTTATCTGTGGAAAGGAGTTCTGGAGCTATCTGTTTAGGGGGGTTTGTAAGCTTATCAACCATAGCAAACAGAGTGCGAGTGTTGTTGATGTTCTTATTAATAATTTCAGAAAAGTGTCGCTGTCTAGCTTTGAGTAACTCATAGTTAAAATTACAAAGACTTTGTTTGTAGAGGTCAAGGTGAATTTGAAGTTTAGTTTTTCTCCACTTACGCTCTGCTTTCCTGCATTCTGTTTTCAAAGCCTTTACCATCATAGTGTTCCTCCACGGTGTTTTCTGTCTGATCAAGGTCGTCTTAGTTTTAGTTTTAATAGGTGCAACAGCATCCATGACATTTGAGATTTTCCAGTTAAAATTATCCAGGAGTTCATCAACTGACTCTGCACTCACAGTTGGTGACATAGCTATAGCCTCCATAAACTTTGCACTGGTATTCTCATTTATGTACCTTCTCCTAACAGACACAGAGGTTAACTGAACATTTGGAATGATCTGTAAGTCAAAGAACACACAGAAATGATCAGAAAGAGCCAAGTCCTTGACATCAACAGAAGAAATGTCAACACCTTTAGAGATAACCAGATCCAGGGTGTGGCCTCGAGTGTGTGTGGGCCCTTTCACATGTTGCAAGAGGCCAAAAGTGTCAAGTAGAGCAGAGAGTTCTTTGGCATTACTGTCCATGTTATTGTCTACGTGAATGTTAAAATCCCCTGTTATGATAAAAAAGTTGTAGTCAGTGCAGATAACTGACAGCAGTTCAGCAAACTCATCAATGAATTTTCCTGAGTATCTTGGAGGTCTATAAATGATTAAAAAAAGAACTTTTGGATCACCTTTTAATAAAAAACAGAAATATTCAAAAGAGCTAAAATCACCTAATGTAATTTCCCTGCAGTGAAATACTATATATATATATATTTAATGCTTTATTAACAGAGAGTTTGGGCAGAGAGAGTAGCATGGTGTATAGCAGTACAGAACAGGGCAGTAATGCTGTTTATATAAAGGTCCTAACTTTAAGATCCAAAGACATTTAATGTTGTTTAATGCTAAATACAATCATGAAAGATTGTAAATGTAAATGTTTTAAATGTTGTGTAATAAAACTCAGCTTTCTTAGACTTTTTGGATTCTGTTCAACATAAGAATAATAAATAGTAAACAATAATAAAGTTGAAACTGTAGTATATAGCACCAGTGTGTTTAAAATAGTTCTCTTTGAATTTAAGGTTGCTTTGGGAACATATATCGACCCTACAGGACTGTTGAAGGTCCACATTAGTTGAATCTGTAATTTTTCCATGATTCAAGGCCAGAATGTCAGCAGTTATATTTTAAGTCTTTGATTGACAAAATTGGAAAACCGTAAGTGACAAAATCCTGTTCCCTGTACTTATGTGGAACAGAAGTGCTGGATGACTGCATTATCTCTCTTACACTCACTTCATCTCCATATCGCTCACTTTCGTTCTACTAACCCCCCCTTTCTGTCTCTCTCATTCACTCTTTGAAGCTGTAACAAAAGAGAACAATTGAGAGAGTTATCACATTTTTTGCATAACCAGCCCATCAGTCTTGTACAAAATCATGTTTATTCATTTTGCCCTCAGGGGAGAAGGGGTAAAAGGGAGATGATTAAATTCTAATTTGACCTCTATCATAATTTAGCTGAGCCTATTATGATGTCAATCATTTGAACTCTATACTGCAGTGAGGAAAGAGCTACTGTTCAGCAAAGGGAAAGGGGATTATAGACAGTTTGGGGACCCCGCAGTCACTGTATCAAATTGGTTTTATCGAGCCACATGTAATTTTTTCCCCGGAGAGAACAGAGCTTGTTCAAATGTTCAATGTGTGAAGTGAACATGGGGCATCAAAGGAGTGAAGGACTTGACTACAGCTAGCAAATGTTGTTTTTCAGTGTGTAAAATGGTCTTACATCTGGGGAGATGAGTTGCTTATTACAAGGGTGAGTCACAGATGTGATGAGTGTCATATGATGGTAGTCTTAGGCAAGAAAAAGTAGTTGGTGTCTTCTTGGTGTCTGTGTTATATTCTGTGTTACTTGTATACTTGTATACTGCTGTACACCCATTTGTTGAGGTGCGAATAAGCTGAAAATGTATGGATAAGACCCTGAAATCCATTTGACATTTTTTTTGTAGTAAGTGTCTCGTACAAAGATGGTCACATGTACTGAGTCTAATAAGTGCTTTATGGTAGGTAAGGTCATAGGTTAGGTGAGAACAGTAGTGAAATAGGGTGGAAAATACATAACTGTTCCAGTCTGGCACAAAATGTAGGCTTCTGTCCTTATCTGTTTTTTAGGACACAGAATGAAACCTAAATAAGAAACTAAGAAACTAACAACAAGAAACTGCACTGTAATGGATTTATGCTAATCTTAAAAGAGCAATCTGGCAATTTAATATTGTCTTTCATAAAGTTCTCATCAATCTCATAATGCAACTTGATAGTGAATATTCATTAGACTGTTAAGGCCTGGTAAATGCTCACTTTTTTGAAAGCCCATATCCTTATAGCTATAGCATTAATGTAATACTCCCCATTGACAAAATTGGTCCAAAAAAGGAGTTTCCATTTGAAGTGAACAACAGCAAGAAAACTGGCAAAGAGGTCCATCATCTGAGCTAAAGTTACATCATCACTGCTGATGTGACCTAGGATGATTAGAAAATAAATTGAGTAAATTTGAGTTTGTTTACATCTTATACTGCATTGGGCAGTGTGAACCCAAATGAATTTATGACACTAATTAAATTAATGTACCTAATATTGGAGTTAATGTTAGACAAAGTAATGCTCTGAATCAATTTGAAAATCAAATATTTTTGATACTACATAGTTGTCACTCATACACCTTTTATGGGCATTGAGGAGAAGTCATACTCTTCACACATTGATAATTACTACCCAAAGTTTTCCAGATAAGAAAATCTAAATAGGATTTTTCTTTTGTATTGTACTCAATTGGTGGAATCTTTACATTGTTCAACTAACATGAGTAATATTGATCCCATTAAGTCTCTGTCTATTGCACCTCTGGTTGCCTTTGCAGAACAGCAGGTCTCTATGGTTATTGATGGCAGAGGATCTTCAGTGCTGTTAACACAGTTATGCCTCGCTGCTTGGGAAATCTAACTCTGTTTTTCAAGACTGGCTGTTGCTGGTTTGTGAGGTGGGAGATATAATGTTAATGATGTTGTCTATTTGATCCTATATTCTGAAGAGTGTTTGAATCAAGTCAGTGTATGAGTGTTTGTACCCATGTGTAGAATTTATACATACGGTGTGTTTATGTAACTCCTCTGTCATATTTGTTGACATTAGAGGCTCACAGTTTGCCAGACCACAGGGAGCAGGTGAGAAGGAGGGGAGGGCCTGGTGTTATCCCCCATAATGATGGGAGCATGCTATGGGGATAATACCACAATGAATGTAATCTATCTATGATATCTAGCTACCTATTTATCTATATGGTTTATAGTAATAAATTACATTCACCTTGGTATTAGCCCTATAGCATGCATGCAAGGAACTTGCTACAGTTTTCCTATGGATTTAGGCTGTCTCAGTTGCTTCTGTTTCTTCATGTAATTGCAGACTAACTCAATGTTGAGATTAGTGTTCTGCAGGTTTCATACCATCTATTGCAGGGCCCCTTATTCTGCTTGTCACTGAAAATAATTCTTTATGACTCTGGCAGTACGTTTGGGGTCACTGTCATCCCAAATAATACATTTGGGTCCCATCAGATGCCTCCCTGATAATATTGCATTGGATAAGAATCTAAACATTTCAAGTGCTGAAGTCTGTATAGTACTACAAATATATGATATTGATCCTTTTAAACATAGACACAGACAGCAATAAATGTTTCTATATCTTTGTTTGCCTCTGCACATTTTATCACTGGCTTGAAATAATCAAATTTACCTAGGTACACCAGAACTCCATGCTTGTGGGATTCCTCAATGATGATTGCAATTTAACAGCTGGACTCATTTGTTTTTGCCAATTCATGTTGCACAATTGTGTTAGAGTAATAAATTACCTATCCCGGTAACAAAGGATAAGAGGTTAAAAGTTTATTTGTTTAGGTGGAAATATTTCTTCTGCTTCAGTATTATTGATTGAATAATGACAAGTCGTTGTAATTTCTAAATGTGGTGCAGAACGTTTTCAAATACCATACTATTTTGCAACAGTCGTTTTGAGATACAGAATTTTGAAGATGAGAAAAAGTGAGTATATCTAGGTGGGTAGATATAACATTTAACATTTTAACATCTTAAAAATATATAGCGAAATGCAAAAATATATCAAATCAATCAAAATAAAATCATCAACCAAGATCTTTTCTTTTTAACCCAGTAATTTACTGGCAATTTCTATTAAGTATTCCTACATTCTCCTCAGCTGTTCATTCACATGCTCTCCAGCAAAACCTTCGGTAGCAACTTGCTTTTTAGCTTGACTTCTTGTAACATGATATTCTGTGATATCTTGTTTCTTTGCCACTTGACAGATGACTCTGTAAAGACCATTTCTGCTGTAACGATATCTGGAGATTCAGGAATTTATTCTCTCTGTGACACATAACTTGAGCCAGCTGAAAACCCTGTAGGTTAACTGTAGGGTAAACTGGTCTTACTTAAGGGTTACTAAAGACGTTTCCAAACCTGTATTTTGTAGTCCAGTTTAATCAGACTTCAGTTTATTTTCCTTCTTGATACAATTCGTTTGGGCACATGTGAACATTGTAATTGTACTCGGGTGGGAATCAAAACAATCACACTGAGACATTTTTAAAGGTTTTTTGGGGACATTTTTCCTTCACTTGAAAGTTTCAGGCAAAGACGCTCACATGCAACAAAGGGAGAGAGAGATAGGTATGACGTGCAACAAAGGACCCTTGCCCAACTTGAACCAGGGATATTGCAGACATGTGGCATGCGCAGTAACTATTTGTCTACCAGGGCACTCCAGTGAGGTTAGTTTTTGGTGGGAATGTGATCCTATCTCCATCTGACAATTAAGTACAAGGCATATTTAGCAAGTTTGAGCTAAATTAGTCCCGTAACAGGGTGTACTTTACATACACAAACTAGTGAGGTGCTAGCAGCCAGCTGGAGAATGAATCAAAGTCTGACCTAGACTAGCAATGAAGTCACTTATGGTGCCTTAATTATTTTTTTCAGGAGCTTTTTCCTGTGTTTATGCTCTCATTCCCACCCCAGAAACCTGATTAAACTTGTTCACTTGACTTTTTAATGATGCACTTTCATTCATTTGAATCTTTTTTCTTTATGAAAAGAAACTGAACCAAAAGGTCATGCAACAAGTTTACCAATTTATCCAATGATTTGGACCAAAGAAAACAATGTGATGTAGACAGGTTGAAACTAAGTAACCTAGCTATTTTTCGGCTTCAAACCACAATATAGCACTGTTTTAAAGTTGCAGGTTAAATCAGTAGCACAACAATTGCATATACATGGGTTGTGCTTGCATAGTATATAGCACACTACTGAAAAAAAACAACCAAAAAGAAAAATGAACAGTCTTGTATTTGGGCCAATATGGTAACTTCAAATAATAACATCAACTCATTCTACTAAACTCATGATGAAAGACAACTAAACTGATCTTCAAGTAAAAAGCTGAAAACAGCAGAAACAGAATAGTACAATAGATACATGTCAACACCATACAAAATGTAGGTACATAATATGAATAAAATGAGGGTATTTTGTGTTTGTTGCTGTTTTTCCAGTTAGAAAATGTTCTCTAAGCATTACCACCACCTTACCTGTTGACCAATGATGCCTCCAAATATAATATAAGCATCCCATTGAATTATCTTCCTTTTGTCTTCCTCATTTTCGTCTGTGGAGTCCATTGACCCAAGGGAAACAATAACATGGGTTTGAAACACTAGGTCATAGGATGAGTGAGTGGCTTGCATATAGTCATATAGTCAACCTGTGCAGTGTAAACATTTTTATTTTATTTTTTCGATTAATGCAAAAACAATGATGAATAATGGATGAGAAAATTGAAATGACTGCATTCAAATATACGTTTTAATGAGTCCCTTCCAGCTGGTGAATGTACAAAACATTCTCATTTGAATTTAACATGGTGACATTTTAATACAAACATCTGCATTAACATTTACTGGCCTATTATATTTGATATGTGGAAGGAAGACTTGGAGCACCGTTAAGTTTCTGTTGTCTTAATCACAAGAAATTGGCAGGCTAAGCTCCAACACAAGCAGCAGAATGACAGTGTAGTGATATAGATTATATGTAGCTATATGTCACAGGCAGTCAGTATGTTGTTAGTAGTGGTATTGAAGAATAAGGACCACACCAGCATTTAAACAGGCTTAAGTGACATTTGCACATACATTCACATGCTGTTTAATGTGCTGCAGCTGAGCAGCTCATTCCCTAGTTAACCTGTTAAGTGATGATAGGTGGTGAATATTTGTTTGGTGGCCCATTAAACAGGCTGAGGTGAAGGACAAGATGTGGGTTCATGTTTGTAAGTTAGATAAGAAGGAGTCTTTTGAAGGAAAGCTAATGTTGCTCAGTGTCTGTAGATCTTTTGTTGTGTAGTATTGCTGTTTGTCAGTTTGACCATCTGATATAAAGAATGAAACTGTAAAATTGATTGTACAGAAACAAGTTTTTCATCTACATGAATGTAAAACTAATGCTATTCTTTCTAATGAAAAAAACAACAACAACAGGGGTTTCATCATGACATCTAAAAATATAATTTCTCTCTTTTGGTTTCTGAGGAGTTGTTTTTTGTTTTTTTTCAAAGGAGAACACAAGATATGTGATATATGATATATATACAAATAAAACATAATTGAATTTAAGCTGGACTTTGTCAGTATCTTCAAAACAAGACCAAATATAGCTGATCATCATCATGGACTTGTTACCAGTATTGGCTAATTGTTAATGCAAAGCAATAGGTGCTTTTCAAAGCAAGTAAGAACATATCTGGACAATTAAAAAAAAAAGTACAATATAATTGCATATTGCTTTAGCTTTTTAAAAATAGAAGACAATAGTGAACATCAAGAACATGTGAGGCAGGGCTTTTAGGGAAAAAAAACCCTCTGATAGTAGAATAAAATGTCTTGAACAAGCACAATGTTTGTGGGCACATGTCCACCTAGAGAAACTCAACTTCAATACCAAAGACGTGAAAAGACAAATAACTGCCCACTCCGTTTGATTGATTGTTGATCTCTGGGAAATGCAGTACAGAAACAAAAAAACAATGAACACTTGCAACAGAGATGGAAAAGAAATAATAATAAAAATCAAACCACCAAAAAAAATAGACTCTTCAGGACTCTGCTTTTGAGAGAAACATGATTTTCACACTCAGTAGGGGGTTAGTATGATGGGAGGAACGGTATTTTTGATGCTGTCATTTGGAGAAGCTACTGGCTGATGATCACCCATTGATCCCTCAGCTCTCCAACAGCCACATCCCTTAGGCTCATTTCTTACCTCCCCCTCTTTCTTTTCCTCCCTCTCCCCTTTCTTCACAGCACCTCCCAACATCCCGCAAGGTCTCATTGATCGGCATCCTTCAAGGACACAGTGGTCGTGGGATTGAAGGCATCCTGCAATATGGACTCTTAGTTGGTCAAACAAGTTAAGATGAGTGCTGTGGACCACTTACTGTGGAAAGTCAGCAGGGACGATGGTCAGGGAACCACAGCATAAAACAGCTCAAAGATTGAGGGCTCACCCATATCTCCACCTCATTACCCCGTTATTCCAATTTGTAGATACATTCCTCAGCACAGCATCACCCTGAATCATAAGAGGACTTCTCTGCCTATAATCTGGAAGAAAAAAAAATAGAGAAATAGAGAGAGTGAAAATATGGCTTGAAAAAGCAATTTCCCACATACAGTAATAGCCATCCATCTGCCCTGCTCTAGTCATGAGATAATTATAATAAAATCCAGTGTATTTGTACCAGATATGAATACCTGCATCCTCCACTTGTGTAATTATAATCCTGTGCTATAAATCATGCGTGGTGGTTGTATGTGATGGAGAAGACTATAAGAGGCAGTTGTTTGAAGAGATAGTAGAGAAAAAAAATCATTTTTTGTTTTCTATTGTTTTTGAGTGTGGTGTTAGCCACACTGAGTGATATGTAGGAACAGAGCCTCTTGCTTAAGCACTTGAATGATTCTCGTTGTGTCGTGGACCCACCACAGGCCCATTTATAGATTGTATATTGAGTGGTATTAGTCTCTAAAGCCTCGCAAGAGATGCTTTTTGGACTCAAGCTGCATACTTAAAATTTTAACATTTGTCTTGACAAAAATGTCCCAATGTGACAGTAAAAACATCTGGTTAAAATGTTCTACCATGACATGAACAGTGCTCGCCTGCTGCTTTCGTGACTTTTTGCCAAACAGCTATCTAGCCATTCACCCAACCTGCCTCCTTCTAATAAGCGAAACTAACCTTATATAAGACAAGAAAGTGTCTTGGAAAAAAACTGCAGCTGGGTCAGTGAGTTCTTCAGGCGCTCCACAACATGTTACTTCAATATCAAAGGAACACACTGAAACTGGGTTCAATGCAGTAACAGGTTTACTGTATAATATGCAGAATAAACCAAGCTAGTCCATGGAGCAACTAAAAGAAATGTGTGAAACACAAACATGTATACTAAACTTCTTACCCCTTATATTGTGGAGCTAAACATTAACCTACTTCCACCGTCACACCCCTCTTACTGCCTAACTCATCATCTTATGTCCTTGGTTACTTTTCATCAAACTAACTGTTGCCATCAAACTGATAATGTTTTGCATTCCTCGTCACAGGAGTGGACATCAAGTACCTGCCTGTATCACTAGTTTCACACACCATTACATCCTGAGGTACATTTAAAGTTACAAAAAAGGAATCTTCGACCTTGACTGGATGTTCATTCAGAAAATTAAAAAGACTAGAATAATAGTGGAATAATGATTTTTACAGATAATATGACATTATATTGATGTCATTTGAAATGTATCACTTCTGTCACATGAACGAAACTATAGGTAATTTCGAACGACTGAATTTACAACCTAAACGGTGTGAAATGACACGCGAAAAGCAAAAGATGCATAGTCATAACACACGAAATGAAAGAAATTGGCGTGTTATTCATACACCATTTGGTGATACCAGGCTGTCCTGGCATGTTATTGTCTCTGGCAAATCTGTCCTGTTTATACATTACATGAATACAGACTGTCATTCTGTCACCAGTCTGTCACATTTGAATGTGTGTGCTTCTGTCTTTATCTTGTGTTGTTTGTTAAAGAAAAACAGTAGCATGAAATCAATAATGTACTTTGATGATAGTAATCAGCAGGTGAATTACTCAGAGAAGCCAACAATGTGGGTTGCAGATGTGCCTTCTCTCCTCACCATGTTCCCTCGCTCACTCTTGCTTTGCGTATTACTTTACATGTCGTTGTTGCTATCTCTACCCCCTCTCATCCATTTTCTCTTATATATCTCCTTTGATTGAAATCACGTATTGCTGAAGCAACCATCAGAGATGCCGGTATGTAAGTCTCTGATTAGATTACATTCTTGTCTTGTCTTTAAGATGAGGGAGATTTATGCCTTTTCATTATTAAGGAGAAAGTATTTAATCAATAATTGTTGGGAGGGAGAATTTATGGCAAGCAAAGTCGGTTAAAAATCTTTGGGGCCAATGTTATTAACTGTGACAAGGCCTGTGGCTGCTGAGGGCTTGGATCTGGGCCCGCCATGTGAAGACAGGCGGCGGCGAAGCAATCACTCTGTCTGCCTGTGTGGATGAAGGCCTGTAATCTCTGCCAGCTGCTGACAAGAAAGACACAAGACACTCGTGCCACCTCAAATCTCAAACAAGATTCAAGCACGAGGAAAAGCCTGTGTGTTTTATGAAAAGGAAGACAAACACATGCAGATATACACCCAAGCGCACATACACACACTCCCCCCTTTTACATTTCTGACTGCTTGTTGCTTCACTCAACACAAGAAAGCTGTGATACTGCCAAGCGTGAGCTGTGTACTTGTCCCTGAAATGATCACAGGCAGCGAGAAACTCCCTGAAGAAACAGCTTGGTAAAATTCAAGGCCAAATTCAAGTACACTTATCACTGCCACTTGCCTATCTTATACCTTGTGTGTATTTGTGTGAGTAGCACAGCTTGTTTGTTTGATTTTATTTTTTATTTCTCACCCACAATTATGTTTGGGCACACCTAAGGGCCTCCCTTACTTCCCCTGTTCTACCTCTGTAAAGTAGAGGAAATTTCATCGTGATTTTTGGAAATTTCATCGTGATTTTTGGAAATTTCATCGTGTAAATCCACTATCTCTATCATGCTTGGCTTACTTTGTTGATGTCCACCCTTGCTGTCGACACAGTTTCAACTAAGAGATGGACGAATAAAGGAGGGGTTGAAGGGAGAGTAAAAAAAAAAAAAAAAGCGAATAGGAAAGGGAGGGAAGCCAGTCCTGTAAGAGGCTTAAGAGCCTCCTGGAAGCAGTCGTTTGGCTTGGGACTGAGTGCTGTTGTGGAATTGAGTTGCTCCTTTATCTGCTTTTGGCTTTGTGATTCCAGGCAAAAGTCGGCCCACCACTGCTCTGCTTGGTTGGCTGTGGCACAGTACACACAAGTACGCACTTGCACACAACCACAGGCTTAAGACACTCTCACACACGACTGACTCCATCTTTAATTTCTCAGTTTGAACTTTTTAGTTGCTGTTTGGAGGCAACAATAACAACAGGGAGCATCAAACAGACTGAATTTGTTCACTTCTTTGAGTTGGGAATGATATTTGTACATCACAGACCTGTTTTCTGCAAGATTGTCCCGCCAATGTCAATCCTTGTGGCTTAGAGAAATGTTGTGTTCGCTGCACTGTAGCAAGGACACAGGTTTGATTTGTATGATAGCCAACATGTGCCATGTTTTAGGTGTTTTTAAAGCTAATAAGCTTTTGTCAAAGAGTTTTTTTTGATGGTTAGTTGTACAATTGCAAAATTATTCATAGAAATGAGACGATAGATTGTAAATAACAGAAATGTTGCAGGGGTGTGTATGTTGTAGGTGCAGGCAGACATTTCCCAGTTTACAAACAGTGATAGATGTCTGAGCTAAAACAAAAATGTTTTTAATTAAATCAATACGTAATGAATTTTGTGATGTTGTTGAAAGGATAAGACTGGAATTTATTTAGGATTTGGATTTCTAATAGTTTTCATGTGGGGCATGACGTAAGGGCAATATACCCAAATGTGCAGTTCTTGTCTATCCTATTTTATTTTTGAATGATGTAAATTGTACATTTGATTCAATGATACAATACAATATTGAGAAGCAACAGATGACTGACACGAACAGATAAATAGTTGTGTATCTGACCAGTTCAGACTCAGACTGAATGAACGCAGGTAACAAATAGATATGTGCCACTACTTTCAGTGAGTCAGAATTCCAAGGTCAAGTAGATTTGTTCCCCCAGTCACGCATCCCCAAATGAGACTAAAATGCTAATTTTACCCAATAAATACTCAATGACATAAAGCCAAATTATTCACTGAATACTCTTATCTTGTCAGTTTCAAGGCCCAGTGCCCAGTGTTTGATTTTTGAATGACAACTCTTAAATGACTTCCATCATTTTGTCAAAATCATCAATTACAGACCAGCCGGCAATGTGCCTATATTTCCTCAGGACAAAATGACAGAAACACACACACATATAAACACATGAGTTGGCCCATCAGGTGCAAAGATACATATATATTTTCTCTTGCAAGTCCTTTAGACATTTGTGTTTAACCAAGCAGCTATAGAACAAAGACAACTTGAGTTCAAAGCTGTGCTCCTTCTTCAGATCCTCACTGATAAACCAGGTCCAGTTTTCCTGGTGTCAGGCTCTGTTTATATAGTTTTTCTGGATAAATGTCAACCCATGACCTTTTTTGAAGTAATTTACTCTGTACAGAAGACCGAAGCAGCACCTGCCTTTGTGTAGTTGTGTTCACTGGTGAGGTGATCTTTTACTGCTATAATCCTTTTACAGTACATCCCCCACCTCAACAGAACATGCATGGATGCTTGTAACCACACACACACACACAAAATCACCAACAAACACACACACACACACACAAGTTAGTACAATCAAAATCTGACATTCAAATCAGATGAACACTACTACAATGCAAGAACATTTTTTGTGATGTGATAGTCATGATTGGCAATCAGTACAATTTAAAATAATTGGCTTTCCTGTTTGTCTGTCCCCTATGATTTCCATTTCCAGCACTAGTTTTTTTGCTTTTCTCTCAGTCTGCCAAGGCAGAGCTATTTTCAAAATGAACAAGCAGATGTTTGTGTTTGCAATTATTTAAGAAGTGTGA
This sequence comes from Scomber scombrus, assembly GCF_963691925.1. Taxonomy (NCBI): domain Eukaryota; kingdom Metazoa; phylum Chordata; class Actinopteri; order Scombriformes; family Scombridae; genus Scomber; species Scomber scombrus. The sequence continues at coordinate 20,944,536 of NC_084977.1, read as the reverse complement.
AAAGGCATTCACTCACCTTCCTTTTTTTTTTTTTTTTTTTTTTTTACAGTATGCCTTCTTGCACTGTCAGTGACCTATAAAGACATTAGTTAAATAAGCATAAATTCTATCAACATTACAAACAGACATACACTGCACGCAGAGTGACGGGGCTAGTGTCAAGCTTTGGATGTACAGTAGTTATCCAGACACACTAACAATAGCCAGCTTGGTCCCCTCATTAATTTGCAGTCAGGAAGATGGACTGCTTCAGTTTAGATATAATGGCTGCACTGCACTGTGTGCTCTGTAATACTGACATAAAATAGTCCCACAAAAATGCTTTAAAAAACAGAGTAATTGCAACAATCTATATGAATGTGTCCATGTAAAGCTAAAAAACAGTTTTTCAAACATCTCTACTTATTCTGTTACCACACACTTTCTCATCTGAATGTTCTATACATCCACAGTCATGCACTGCTGACACCTGGCAGCTTGGGTTTGAAAGCCTTGCTCAGCAGCACCTCAGTAAAAAGTTGTTCAACATTCAAACCAGCTGTTGAAGATGTCTGATTTAATCCCTCTTCTAAAAAGGTACAAATCTTAAATTACTGGCTGCTTTTTTGTGTGTGTCAGTTTTGATAATAAAACAAAGAAATAAGCAATTATGACATGGTCTCAAAGATATCAAAGACAGCTGAACAGATTAAACAAACTAAGCTAAAACAAAGTTTCTGGCTCAAAAAGAGTTTAAACATCAGGAGCCAAAAGATAGTATGCTAGAAAAATGAAGAGCACCATTCCAAAATTATCAGACAGCATCAGCAGCGAGGGAAAATTTGAGCAATGTAAGCACCAGAGAGCATGCAACATTCTGGATAATCTGTGGACAAAAGAGAATTAGGTGTGAGTAAAGGGAACTGCAGAAGTCTGAACCTGGGAACACTCAAAACACACTTTTCAAATCCTGTCTAATTTGGTGATAAGCCTGCTTCTCTAATGTCTAGGCTACTACGTGGCATTGTACTACAGCATATCCTCCATGTGCTCCTGTAGAAGCATGGTGGGAGGCTCAGTGGAGGGTTACATGGTTGGTTTGGCTCTTGATATTGCCACCTGTTCAGGCAGCCAAGTGTTCAGTCAAATGAGGCTGAGTGAGCTGAGCGTTGGGAATGAGCAGCATTTGACTGAAGCACCCTTCACGCTAAAATCACATCACAGGTGAGAGGTACTCAGACACATACTCACTTGTGTACACTTCTGGACGAATGTGCTTATACAGTAAAGTGTGATTGCCACTTCACCAGTGGACACATGGTTCTCTTCTAATTGATAGGAAGAAGCCCTTTAGGTTTATTAATCAGATGTTTATTTTTTTAATTTGTTGCTGTTAGCAAGGGTAACATATGTGGGGGTTGGTGTTTTGCTTGTAAAACAATCTAATTAGGAACATGGTTCACAACTGTGTCACTCGTTTTAAACCAGGGTGCTTTCTAACCACTACCTGGGGTGGTTTTACACTACAGGCCTTAATGCTGTATGGACATGACAGCATACACAACGCTTACACAGTCTGTGTTAAATCAATCATTCATTTAGCTTATCTCAGTCAGCTTTGGATTTTACTTGTGAATTTCACGCCCAGATATTACATCATGGTAAACATTCAAGTTGTACTTCCAACTGGGAAATTTATATTTTTCTGAAACATTCTTGCCTGATAATCAAACTAACATGCCTTATGATGCCTTACATCAGCCAGTGTGTTGTTCAATGTAAAGTCCAAATTTAATGGATATAATTTGGACAATAATTTTGTCACTACACAGTATTTTAAACACTCACATGACCAACTCTATAATCACGCAACCTTATACCTTATAAATAGACCCTTTTAAACAGAATAAGGATGTGAGCAGCAGCGAGACGCTGCATTATCTACTGTGTGAGACACATGTAATTGGTTGGTGCGTCCTTATTGGCCGACTACATACATGCAAATTTCAGTAGGCAAATATTACCAAGTAGAGGACAGAGCCTCTATGCAGCTGGCCTCATCAAAAAGGCCTGGGACCCCCAATGACATGCACTATCCCACTCATAATCATTACATGTCATATTAATGTGAAATCTATAATCTTATATTATCTGTGAATTCATCACATCTAAAACAAAACATTACATTACAATTATTTGTATTATTTGTATTATTACACTTGCACATTACATATACTGTTTATACTGTGATCATTTACACATTCCCAGTCAATAGCTTGTACATTAAGCTATATATTTTTTAAACTCTACAGCTTTCTATTCATTAATGTAAACTTTTATTTATTTATACCACCTATCTTTTGTGGTGTGATATTCTTTCTCACTTTTTTTCTCTTACCTTCCATGTTTGAATTGTTATGCACCACTACAACGAGACAAATTGCTTGTATGTGAAAATTCACTTGAGAAGAAATCTGATTCTGACTAATTCTAATTCTGATCATACATCTTTTTGTGGAACATGAGTACTGCATTGTATAAGACCTTTTCAAACATTACATATTTCATTGCTTTGTTTGTTGTTCATTTTCAAGCAATGACATTTTTAATCAGCTATTTAAGCTATTCTGTAGCTGATATGGTAACTCCCCACCTTCCTCTTATTAGGTTTCTAGGGGTTTCTAAGGTTGCCGCTTATGTACAACATAAATGATTGAATGACATTGAAATATGTCATATATGTCCTCATCTTAACCAGCACCCTCGTGACCTGGTCGTCGACTTTAGTTGATCTCCACACCTTGCCTATACAGGACAATCAGAGTCACAATTTATGGCCACTTGGCTCCACCTCTACCTCTGACCAACCCTGTTAAATCCAGGAGGCCAAGGGCTAAAAGGTCATCACATGTCCTGCTCCTGTTAAGGCAGGCTGACATTGATAGGGAGACACATATATTTCATTTAGCTGGAAAAAAAAGACATAATTACTTTTCATCATCAGCCCTTCTAGGAGAAGGGTTTGATTAGGAGGTGTTGGGTTGTTATATATTTGTTCAATTAATATAATGTGAATGGGAAAAATGAGTTAAATACCAATGAAGCATCTGCTCTAAAAATGCCTGTGGTACGAAAACAAAACTCTAGTCAAGCGGATTTGTTGTCTCAATGCCTCTTTATCTAAAATAAAAATTCAAGATGGATTCAAAGTGCCATTATGAAATGAGATAATCTTTTATTGCAGTTGCGATATACTGTGGGTTAACCTTAAAGCTACAAGAAAGAAATATTTGTGCTTAGAACATATAAAGGTATAGATTTAGAATGTGTATTTATTTAAAAGATTGAAAAATGCTAATTTTATCACTATCTCTGAACAAAATTACACAATAACTAATTTCATCTCAAACATCTAAATTAGCTGCTCTTATAAGACCTGGAAGCTATTCATTTAGAGGAATAGTGCAGCACATTAATAATTATACATTTTCCACCTTTTTTGTAATGAACAGACTGATTAATGAGCATGAGCAACAATATCCTATTGCTGCACAAAGAAAAGAGCCTGCCTACAGACACCACACCAGTGAGCAACAAAGAATGAAAAAAGGAAAAGAAAAACTTGGGAATTACAATTTTACATTTCTGACTTTATGTTTTTGAATACTGACAGATTGATACATTCAGGCGGCCTTTCATTCTTCAAAGGTGGTGCATATATTTTAGTAATTTTGCAGCTTTCAACTTGTCAAATGCAATGGGAAAAATAAAGACTTAAAATTGGTAAGAAAAGAAAATGTGTGTGCAGAGAAAATTTGACATGAATTTATTGTCAGTCATCAGTAGAGGGCACTGTGAGCTTTTTGGTCAGTTAGCCCTCGCCCTGCTGCCCCTCCAACACAATTCTGTGAGTGGACCAGCCTGCTGCTTGGCGTACTGTCTGTTGGCATAGAAGATTTAAACAAAGAGGGTTAATATCAATCAGTGTGTGTGTAAACACACTCATAACTCACTTGAGTAATGAAGCAGCAGTGAGTCAGCCTTTTTCCTGTATGGGTATAATGGTGTGTGTGTGTGTGTGTGTGTGTGTGTGTGTGTGTGTGTGTGTGTGTGTGTGTGTGTGTGTGTGTGTGTGTGTGTGTGTGTGTGTGTGTGCCAATGCGTGTGTCTGTGTGTATGTGTAGGGGGAGGAATGTGAGATGTGAGAGACGAGGGTAAGCCTACGCCCACGAAAAGAGTGTAGGCATGCTGTGTGTTGTACAAAGAAAGAAAGAGCAGACTGGCAAATGGCCTCACACAGATTTGTAAGCAGAGTTGCTGGGTTTGAATTGCACTGAAGAACATACACAGTGTAATATAAGTATGTGAAGCCTTAATAAACATCTTTGCTACTCTGCTTTATTAATTCAAACTCTCATTTTTTTGGACCTTGAATAAAAACATGCTTTCATTATAAATCGGTGTAGAGTTCAAATGTTAGTTTTTAGAAATACTTTATCCATCCATGTTATGTTCTGGGCCATATTTTTTTGTTTTGCCTGTGTGGTGACAGCTCTCTCTCCCAGCTCTGTGACTTCCAATCAGTGTCATTGAATACGGGTGTTCCGGCTGGTCTGCTGACGGAGTGCTGATGGCTGATTGGTTGGACTTGGTTTTTAAACTGGCTGCTGGTGGACCTCTGCCCCTCTCTCCTTCCCATTTCCAACAATGGAGGCCAGGCTGCTGGTTGTGCTGTCGGTGATGTGAAGTATTTAACATGTGACTATTTGTTGTCCGGATAGCCAACAGTAGGGAGGAGAAGCCCTTTCTTTTTGTTTGAACCGTTTTCTCTTGTTTATAAATTGAGGAGTTAGGTTTAAGTTTTGTCTTTTGTTTTCTATTGTTTTTCTGTGCAGATTAAGATCAGGGCCAGCTTGAGCAGTTTTGTTTGTTGTTTTGGGCATTTGTTTCTCCTGTCCGTATTGAATGAAATAAACGGCTGATTTCTGGACCTCAACCATGGTTTGGCGGCACATTCTTGGGGATGGGAAGAGCGGGGACTCTTAATCATGTTGGGCCCAGGTTCCCTAGGCCAGGGTCGTAACAATCCATCATCCATCTCATTGAGAGTTTCATTACAGCATTTTAAAGAGACTGTTGTGTAAGAATTACTCCGAATTGGGAAACAATCAATCAATCAATCTTTATTTGTATAGCGCCAAATCACAACAAAGTTATCTCAAGGCACTTTACACATAGAGTAGGTTATAAACCGTACTCTTCAGGTTTTCATTTTAAAGAGACCCAACATTCCCACATGAGCAAGCACTTAGCGACAATGGCAAGAAAAAACTCCCTTTTAACAGGAAGAAACCTCAGGCAGAACCAGGCTCAAAGTGGGCGGCCATCTGCCTTGACCGGTTGGGGTAAAGAGGAGAGAGAGGAAGATTAGGAGAGAGAGAGAAGCACATTGAAAATAAACATTGAAGCTAGAAGGTCCGGGACTGGAATCTGTCGTCCGAACGTCTACAGGCCCAGATTGCCTGTGAGACGAGAAAGCACAGACAACTCCGGGGAAGAAGTTTAGGTTATTGAATGCATTAATAGTACATGAATGTTAATGGATATAGATGGATGGATAGAGAGAGAGAGGAGGAGAGAGGAAACATACATTTGTTCATTGTTCAAATTTTACATAATAATAAATAAAAGCAAAATAAATGTAAATAAAAAAAATACTGAATATTTTACAGCTCATTTCAGGTTAACCCTTCCTTATATAAATTAGAAAAGCTGATAAGGTTAGCCAATCAGCATCTGGCATTGTAATTGATTGATCTCTTGACACATGTTAGTGTCTTTGGACAGAAACTACATATTTTCCACTGACAGAAATGTCACAGGGTATTAAATGTCAAATACAGATAGATATTTGTAATGTCATGGGCCATGGCTATACTCAACACTTTCTAACACAGTTCAAACAAGCAACAAACATAGAAGGTGGAGAGGAGAGATTTGTTTTAAGAAAAAAAAAAGAAAAAAAAGGAGACTATATCATCATCATCATTTACGACTCGCTAATGAGTGAGACCACAGCAGCCTAGCCAGAACTGGCAGGGTGGGAGAGAGTGAGTGATCACTACACTTAATCATTTCTCTGTCTTTCTACTTACTGTCACTAAGGTACAAATGTGGAACAAATGATCAGTTTTCTTGAGAGACAACTGTCAAGAGTATTGAGCAATCAAGAATATGTAAAGTTAGCTTTACTTTTTAAAATATTTCCCTAAATACCCTTTCAACTAGACCATCAGCTTTGGAAAAACATTTTGTAGACCATTTTCATTACCTTGAGCCATACATGAAAATAAAACCATTAAAACGTAATGATATAGGACCATTAGCAACAACAGACTCGAGCTATCAGCTTGTGAAACAAATACACACTGTATGCTCCTGTAGAAGCCTTTAGTTAATCTGATTCCAATTTATTTTGTTTTATTTATGAGTTTGCTTGTAAAATACTACACTACCCACTAGCTTTAGTGAGTTCTCACCAATTGGAAATACTGTTGTTGCCATAGAAACGCTCATGTTGGCAGCCAGGCCACGATGAAGTAACATTAGCGAGCTAGCAACATCACTTGCTGGCATCACTCCACCGTGGTTTTACTGCCAGACATGATGCCTTTTTATAGAAAAAAGTAAAGAAGAAGTGGATCATTAAAATCAGTGATTAATGTATGTAATGAATAGTTTATCCAGTCTTATAAATATAATTCAACTTTGGAACTGGGGATTAAGAAGGTAGGCACGTTTCAGCACTAGGGGAGAATCATGGAGGTTTGAATTTGTTCCTTATCCTCCGGGGGAGTAGATTTTCCAGTGGAACAGATTACCTACAGTATAGCCTATATACTGTACATCTGTAATCCACCATCCAACCCGACACCAGCAAGAACATCCCACTGAACATTAGTCTCACCTTATTACATTAGGTAAATGGCATAAACATATTAGTCTATAAAGCATACCATATCATAAAAGGATCTCGAGCAGTACGAAACAAATTATTACCAGCACTAAGACTGCATTTAAGTGAAAAAGACAATCTGAAAATTGGTGAAAGGAAGAGACGGATGTAAGATTTATACACAAATACAGCGCTGTATGTCATAATTTACTGTGTAATCACATAACTGATTAAGAAAATGCACATTAGACACACGCATTTCAGTACACACGCCATCATCATATCTGACTCCTGGCTTGTGTGGGCAGGTGGATCTGCTGGGCATCCTGTTCATCTCACTGTACATTCAATTACAGTCGCCCACAAATTACTTCAAGAATACGAGCCAGCATGAGCCGCCTGCCGCCTCCACATGCGAACACACACTCCTCCTCCTCTTCATGCCCCCATCTCGCATTCATTCCCTTCCTCTTCTCTGTCTCTTCTTTGGCATTTCCGCAGTCAAATGCTGGACTTTTAGTTGTTCTGCAACTTGCTTTCGGTCTCCGTGCCGATACTTTTTGATCTTTCGAGCAGAGATGAGGTGGAAAATACATAAGCGGAGAAAACACCCTCAATCAAGCAACCTTGTGTCTTTAAACACCCACTGCTGACACGTGCTGATAAATCCTGTTCTTTTCTGCGCCGTGCCATACATACTCATGCGCAGCAGTTCACATGCACAATGCACACAAATTTCCCACAAGAGTGTGCATAAGCACATTCATACAGATGCACATATGCACACATACATTCAAGCAGATGGATGTTCACACAAATTTCCATGTAAAAAAATGACACACCCACACTGCTCGTACATACTGTAAGTGCACTTATCAAACACACATGCACAAATGCATATGCACACACATGCACGCTCACATAGGCAGGCACACAGACACAGACACAAACACACATCCTCTCCCGATGCACAACAAGGTTGTTCTCAGCCTGTGTTCTCTCCATCTTTCTTGCTCCTTCTTTCTCTCTCCGGGGTGCGTATGATAGCGACTGATGTAGCCAGCAATTTATATCGCTGAAGGAGCCATGCAAAGGGCGTTTCAGGAGTGGAGGAACGGTGTTTGTTGTGTGAAGGGGATAAGGAAAACTGGAGTATGGGGGTTCTGATAGCTTGATGTAAGGCTATAGTGTCATTCAACCGATGACTCAAGACAATTTCAGTCCCTTTTACGAGTGCTTTAATGTGAGCTGTTTTCTCTCTGCGTTTTGTAACCTGTTGATGCAAGGGCTCGGACAGACACTGTGATGTCTTGTATACAGTAAAACCTAGAGTGAATCATGCAATGATTAGAGATGGGGACTGAATAGGGCTTTTAATCTTTGCTGGCAAGGATCTGACCTCAGTGAGCAAGTCACTGAATCCCCATCAGCTCCGAGGTCCAGATCTGTAGTTGACTTATGACCTCCCTATGTGGGGAAGGGCAAAGCAAAACAATAATTGTTAATACTTTTTGCTTTGCTTTCATGTTAACAGACAAACATATACATATATATGTCATAGCAAACGAGTGGAGTCTCAACCATTTCTCAACCCCACTTCTGGTGACTGGATGGTGACCACCCATTTTGGTGGTTGTGGGCAGGGCAAGGCACTGAACATTTATGATTACTTACAGCTATTAGTTGTTTCCTCGAAAAGTAATTGCATTATGTTACCAATTACTGCATACAAAAAGTAATTACTTTCTAGGGGAGTAACTTTTACATTACTTTTAACACAAAAGTGTACCTCGTCCCAAAATGTCAGAGTTCAATCCACTCCTAGAAGGACTGGACTGGAAATGAAAAATACTTGATAATCTCGATCCTAACCAACCACACCAATCATGAAACATAAATATGCTTAACAGTGACTTGTACTAGTTTTGGATAGCAATGATATGGATATATACATGTAGATACTGCATCCAGTCTGTGTGACATACCTCAGTTGACACCATATTGCAGCAGGGATGTAGCCTCTTTACACAGTAGAGAATGTCAGACTTTTGTGTTGCGTTTTGATGTGCTAATGAGGAATAACACTTCATATGTCAGTAGTTATTTGAGAACATTCAACTGTCACAAATATGTTAAATTAAATGTATGTTATCACTTTGGAAGGTGTGTTTGATCTTGGTAGAGCTATTATGGAAACCATCACTTTAGCCTCCTATCTATGATTGTGAACAGCTCTCCCAAATTGAGGCGACATAGCACAAGTCTATAAATCAAGCTCAAAAAACCTTTATATGGTACACTTTGGTTAAATTCTCTGAGATAAAAGCCTGTATCTTTCAAACTCCATGCCTGCAGTTTGAGACAATTTCAGTTTCAGGTTTTCAGTTAGAATTCGGATGTCCAACCCAAGACTAGTGAAGTGATGTCACTCGGGCCACAGAAGACATTACACAACTGTTTTCTTAGGCCATGTACTCCCTGTGACTGATAAATTGACTTTGACATGACATGACTTTTACAGTGCCCATTTAATTGATTCAAATATGGTGATGTGGTGATGAACTACTATTTTTGGCATAGATCAAACAAACTAATCTAGTAAATAAATAATACTGTATATTACTATGCTATATAAACAATGACTTTTAATGAGCAGCAGTTAATTGTATACACTGGCTGAAAGCTCTTTCACTGTTAGTCACTTGCTCTTGCCACTGTCGTGTGTGTGAACTTGAAGCTGATGTTTGAAAATGCCAGTCTATTGATTGTACAGTAATCAATCTTACTGTAGGAAATATATAGAAAAATTATATAATAATATAATGCAAACTCTTTTCCTATCTTTAGTTAGGTTCAGTCATGAACAGACTCGTGTGATACTAAATAAAACATATGGGTATATTTAAGCTTCTGTCTCTATCCTAACGACCAATCCTGGACTGTTGCCCAATGAACATGAATTTTTCAAAGTCAATCCATTCATTCCCATTTGGGTTGGGAAGTGCTCCAGGTAGGGGGAAGCCATTTAATTAAACACACTGAGGTTAAATGAGGGCCAAGTCGAGAGAAGGCAACTGCTTTTCACTGAAAATCTGTTCAGTTACTGATTTAGCTGCTGTTTTTATTGATGCCAGATGAATGAAGAGTTATGAAGAGTCTCTCTGTGACATGCTAAGTTAACACCATCTGTTAGCTTGATAACTCTGATATATTGACTTAGTTCAGAAGTTTCCATTCCATTAAAGCAAGTTTACATTAAAGAAAAATGGGCAGTTGTGTCTATGTCTGACTTGATGAAGATAAATCACTAATTATGGCTTTAGAAAACCAGAATGGAAAACCTAAAATATGAATTTCTTTATACATCTGATAATATTCTTAGGTGAAATAAATTCTCATTCTATGACTGTAGTGTAACCAATATTTGACGAGGCAGATCATTGCCTCTGGAAAAACAGGGGACTTCCAACTTTTAAAACAATAAAGTAGTATTTTCTTTCAATATTGAATAAATGAGTGTTGAATATTGACATAATATTTCAGCTAGGCTCCTCCAGGTTAAAATGTGAAGCAAAATGTGAAAAGTGAACCATATTGGTTTCCTATATACTGTACAGAGTTTCCAACATTAGTAATATTTTAAACATTTACAGCTACAAAAGACTGTTTTCTCAGGCCTATAATTGCATATGCTCCTTCATAAAACAGATAACACTGCAAAAACGTAATGGTAAAGGCATCTTAAATGTTATATAAAATGTACATATATAATTAAATAAATGCTGGAAACGCTCTAATTTCTCTGTACACTGCAAACCTCAGCTCATGCTGAGGTAGATCCGCTTAGAGGGAAAATGCCGCAGTACACCCTTCATTATAATCTACTACAAAGCCATTCCATTATTTACAATCAATACACAATTATCCCACAGGCAGGGGGAATATCTTGTTTAAGTCCAATAATTCTTTCTGTAATGGTTCTGGTTGACCTGTGGTTGGGTTACGGGGAGAAGAGGGTGATGGAGAATGTCATTGCTTGATAGACTTACATGCAGCTGGCTTGGTGGCACCACAATGAGGACAGGAGTAACAATAAGTCTTCATTGATAATTATGTTCTTTTTCTGCTAGAAAATAAGTGTGAAATATTTAATGGTCCCAGGATGACACACTTGATAAGTGATACATGAGAAAGGATACCTAATCAATCCAAATGACAAACATTTCCTTACCCAGCAAGGAACAAGGTCAACCTCTTGGCTACAGGGGCCAGTGAAGTGTTTTGGATAGTTAAGTTTCAAATCTAAGTGGATCAGTGTTTCCCTTCCCCTCTGGTTAGTGCAGTGGTAAGCGATCCAATATTCCCATAAGGCTGGAGCTCTTGCAGCAGTGGCTTCCAATAGAGGAGAAAAAGCCCCCGGGTCTTTAACCACCCCCACACGTCTCTCTTCTCTGGTTGGCTACTGGTCTAAAAAAAGTCATCTCCCATTGCTTTATTGATTGGATACTCTGGGGAGGGCTGACTGTAACATTGGATACCAGGGATTTGCTTGTGCATTGTGTCTGCCTGTCAACACTTAAAATTGCCACTGGGACCAAACCAGCAACAAGCGAGGTATTCAATATGTCAGATGCAGTTAAAGGCGGCGGGTGGGATTATCAATGAGAGGGTGAGTAACCAAAGCGGCGCCACATTTTGGGGGGACATAAACAGGAAGTGGAGCAATTTGATTTCCATATTGATAGTTTCTGAAATGAGAAAGTGGGGGTGGAAATTGCTGCTGTGCAACATGTCGATCTAAGGCTTGTTGGCAGCTTTCAGAAAAGGCAAGGTTGAAGTAAAAGAAAAAAGAAAAACACCTGGGTTTTTATTTTTATTCCATATTACACTAGAAGTCTTCTTACTGAGGCAATCACAATGTTCCACCTCTCCGCTGTGGAGAATTGACTGGAAGAAAAGCTGTGCCACATTCATGTCACTTGACACAGGAATAATGACACATTGTTATAAGCGCAGTGACATTACCATTCCTCTACTATTAAGTGACTAAGTCTATGGTCCGTGACAAAGCGAGGGCAGAGTCATACAAATGCAACCAGGAACTAATACGACATGGGGCTGACAGGAGGAAAATTATGAAACGAGATTACATTATTCTAATGTAGGCAGACAAAAGGGTAAGGGGACAAGAATAAATGGAAATTCAGCTGAGTCAGAGGAAAGCCGATAAATGCCAATGAGCCAATGCAAAGACTTTTATTTTAATGAGCTATAGAACAGATTGATAGGATGAAATGAGAGATCAATGTGACCAGAGGAAATATGATTAAACTTCAACTCAAACATTATAAAATTGTCAATTTAAAAAAAAGTTTTACTGTAGTTTTCATTGTTCAGATGTTAAATTGGCCTTCATAGTACACCATTTATTTCTGCAGAGGTTTTATGATAAAGTCAGGTAGAGCAGCAGGCTAAATGTAGACAAATGTAACAAGGTTTGGGAATATGAGTTTGAAAGTTAGTTATTCAACATCTAAAATCTAAATAAAAGGTTTCCAGTTTTTAGACAGGAAGCTCTTCATGAAGAAGAAAGGACTATAACTTACTCACTTATCTGTAGGTGAGTTGCTGTTGTACCTAAGGGTCCTCAGTAAAAACGTGGCGCTACTGACCCTTCTTGACGAGGCAGGAGATTTTCAGGCTCCAAGTCAGGTCCTCAGATATGTAGACTCCCAGGAACTTGGAAAACCTCTTCTCGGTTGATGCACAGTCCATTGTGGTGTGTTTTAAAAGAAAATTGTTATTCTGAATTCAATGATGATTTCTTAGTTTTTTTGTGTTGAGGTTTAGGTCGTTGTTCTTGCACCATGCAAGCATTGTCTGGACTTCCTCCCTGTAGGTCGTTTCATCATTATTATAATTATCATGTCATGTCATCTATGGATTTAATAAGATGTTGGAGCTGTGGTGGGAGTGCAATCCTGGATGAAGAGGTAGTAGAGGGGTGGACTGAGGATGTTGCCTTGGGAGGCACTGGTGTTGAGGATGATTTTGGAGGTCCTTGAAAGTCCTTGATCCACAGACAAAAAATGATTTTGAGACCTCATGTCTGCAGTTTGTTCATCAGTATGTGTGGGTTGATGGAGTTGAATGACGAGCTG